>NC_083560.1:100172701-100475788 GCF_019925205.1 Metopolophium dirhodum
CTAAGGAAAAAGAGTTGAAAATATTAGCTGTATTTAAAGGGTCTACTTGGGTGTTAATTATTTGACCATTGCTTTCAATATTATTTTTTCAATATAGATTTATTAATGAAGGAATATTGTTAATCTTCATGTAAAAATACAATTGCTTGAAAATAATATTCAAACAAGTAATAAGTCTTTATTAAATTGTAAAAATTGTATGTCGGAGCTATTTAATGACTGTGCTGAAACTAGTACAGCAATCGGTATCCAGGGGCTTGACGTGGTCCAATTAAAAGCTGAAATAAATCGTATAACCAGAATATTTGATGCAAATTCATTAGCGAATCATGGAACATATATTTCGGAATTAAATTCACGTTTGGTAATCTTGGAAAGGAAAAATATTAAGAAAATTTAATTTCACATTTTGGTTAGATTCATGTGGTATTGAAAAATAATTTCAGTCGAGTTGTATACACCATCGTTTTTGGTAGTCCTATGCCAGTGTTATAAATATGTCCGTGTTATAAAATATTATACATATTTATAGTAATTTTTGTATACATTTAATAAATCTGAAATTATGTCGTCGGCTATCGCAGACATGCAATGCGTTCTTGGAGAAAACAATAAATATTTTATTAAAGAATTATCTATAGTCGACACAGAAATATGGGCGAGCCAGCATTGGATTTTTAAAAATTCTAAATCGAAGCAGGACAACAAATCTCGTAAAACTAATAAGTGGCTAGAACATAACTATCATAAACTAACTATAGAATATTGTGATATCGAGTATGAAGAACTAAGTAGAATATTGACTCTTTAAAGTTTTCATACGTTTACATCAAAGGGGATCAGAAAAAACTGCTTCTTACATAATTTATACCTCACGTCGCACTCATCAACATCGAAGACCTCGGATGTCCACGCTATCCAAATATGTGACGATGAAACTCTACCTTGTTGTATTTTTCATATGGAATTTAATCCTAAACAATGTACATTCTATAAAGTATTTTCTACACGGAAATGGTTTATGAATAATTCTTAAAGATTTGTGTATACATTTTATTTAATAAACATAATAATATTATATTTAACATTTTTTTTTATTTATTTATATGCCAGCATACAAATGTACCTATATACATTTATACATTTATTGCGGTGATTTTAATCTACCTAAGTTAAACTGGGTTGTTCATAAGGACTATGTTAAGTGCCACGGTAATATCTATAATCAGGCAGCAACCGTTATTGATGAATTCGCTTATCTCAACTGTCGACAATTAAATAGATGGTATAATTTATCGGGCTCATTACTTGATTTAATATTTTCTAACATTCCAAATGTTTGTGTTCTTAATGACGCTATACCCCCATGTTTGGGCTAGGGTGGCATCTATCTTTGCATTGGTTACGGCATTCGGCTCCCACTCTATATCGCGGATCCTCTTGTCCCAACAACCTCGTTTTATAATGAGGATTCGGTATTTCTTCTCTACGTAAAATGTGAGCCACGTCTCTCTACCTTTACAGCGGGCAGCGAGTGCAGAACCAAATGTACTGTTTGTATCTAACCCTCCTCCGCCAACTGCACTGGGGGTTAGAATGTAATTGATGATGTCATCATTGTCCAGTCCTACATTACTCATACTTTCTATGTAGCACTCGGCTGCCATCGTGGCAGATGCTCCGCGTATACTCCGACCGGAATAAGAACGTACCTCGTCGCGCAGGCGGCGACCGGTTCCCCTCCACCACCTTGTCTATATTGGGAGCCGACGATATTGCATACAAAGTGATGATATTAATCAACTATTAATTACTGTAATTATTATACAGGGCGCTCAAGTAATGACGCATAGGAGTATAATGCACAACAGTTTTTTTTGTTATCTGCCATATTATAACTTAATATTATAAACATATTATTAAACTAAACATATTATAACTTAATATTATTATTTACTTTATTAAATATTTTTATTGTAATACATATATAATTTAATACAACTACATTATGTAATATAATATACTATATATTAATTTAACATGGAATGCACTAATTAATGACACTATTAAAGACAAAAAAACATTTCAAATAATTTTTTTTAAGAAAAAATTAATTTAAAATTTATCAAAAAAATAAATATTTACAACAATTAATATTCTATTATTCTAAAGAACAACAACCGAGATCGTTGTCCTCGTCGTCGGCATCGTCGGATGAGTCGGACGTATCGCCTGTGGTTAGGATGTAATTTGGATTTGTCTCAAGTTCATCGATCATCTCGTCACATATAAATTCCATACGCCATAATTTTTTTTCTTCGGTTATCACGTGAGATATGAAGTTCTGCCAGTCTCCCGGTGTTACCCTATCTAAGGCTTGGTAAAGCAAATTCTTTACATCAGTTAATTTAAAAGTCGTGTTGTTGGCTTTGACATATTGCTTCACCATCGACCAAACCAGTTCAATCGGGTTTAATTCGCAGTGATAGGGGGGCAGTCTTAATATTGATTTTCCGGCTTCTTTTGCAATATCGTCAATTACGTAAGTGTTATACCTAAAAAAAACATTAATTAGCGTTTTTATTATTATTTGATTTGTTTTATAATTACTTAGGTTTGAGACGTTTCACGATTTCTATGAGGTCGCTTTTTGCCTTATTGGTGATATCAATTTCTTCATCTTTTAATAGTATCCAGTTAACAATATCTGCCTTTTTCCGGGGGGCTATAAAATTCCGGAAAGTAATAATACGGAACGTAAAATCACGGAATTTAATATACCGGACCGTAATATCCCGGAACGTAAAGTTCCGGAATGTAAAATGCCAGGCCGTAAGAATCCGGAATGTAAAATCCCGGACCGTAACAATCCGGAACGTAATATTGCGGAATTTAAAAGCCCAGACCGTAATAATACGGAACGTAAAACTCCGGAATGTAAAATCCCGAACCGTAAGAATCCGGAATGTAAAATACCGGACCGTAACAATCCGGAATGTAATATTGCGGAATTTAAAAGCCCGGACCGTAATAATCCGGAACGTAAAATTCCGGAATGTAAAATCCCGGACCGTAATAATCCGGAATAAAAATAATGGTTCCCAAAATGTTTAGTAGAAAATTACTATTATACCTATTGACTTTTTTCAATTTATATTGAAATGTTTTTCTCTGTGTAGAAACTTAAAAATGTAATACAAAATTCATAAGTTATTCTAGCCGTAATTAAAAGATTTCCAAATACATAGTCACGAAATTTTTTTTATAAACGTTTAAAGTTAAAATATTTATAAAATTCGTTAAAATCATCAAAATATGTGAATTATTTACTGTACCTAGTGAAAAATTCATACAATCATAAATTTTAATTCCAAAAGCGTGAAAATTTTATTCAAGTTTTGATTAAAAAAATAATTATAGCGTTAAGTTCAAATGTAAAATATGGAATTTCTCTTCAAACAATTTTTGTTATTTTGTTATAATTCAAAAAGTATTAATCGTATAAACTTTAAACATTTCACTATTACTATAATACTTAAATATTTTACAATTTTCATAGCCGTCCTAAGGGGGTTGGGCAAATTGGGCAAGTTCTCTTGGGCGTCTAAGTATTATGAATTTAGGGCCGTCAAAAAAATTAATGATAAAAAGAAATATTTGGTGTTTTTATTTTAGGTATTATTTTTCTTTTTATACTGTAATATCAAAGATGAGTACCTATAAAATTGTATACTATTGAATATAAAATTATGTAAATAATGTGTTAAATCTTACATGTTAAACCTTCTATAATATATATACATATATTAATAATATGTTCAATATTCACATAAGTAAATAAAAATATTAATACTTTTAAGTTATAAGACTACAATAGTAGGTAGTTTATTTACATGCAATATATTTTAAATAATATGTATTCACACCATTAAAATAATTAGTAATATACTTATAAACTAAACTAATTCATATCTTTGGTAGTAGACATATGATAGTAGACAAATGCGGTTGACCGTTGAAATGCAGGTAGGTAGGTAAAATTACAGACTTGAAAATTAGTAATGACCATATACGTCCTTTTAAGCAATATCTAATAATGCCGCAATCATTCTGGCTTTCTTAATTTCTGATATTAGGCTATGCTAATAGCGGAAGGAGAAACAAAATATTATATAAATCCATAAAGTACCTATCCTATTACGGTTTACATACATATAAAAAAAATGAGTAGAGCCGTCCCAAAATAATCGGAGTCAGACGAGGCGTCACTACATTTATCAAAAAAAAAAATTCTATAAGAAAGTCAAATTAAATTTTTATGAGCGTTTGAAATTCAAATTTTTACAACATTGGATATTCACTCGATTTCTCATGTGGCGATTTCCTTATTTTGTTGTAATTCAAAATGAATAACTGTAAATACATGAAAGTTTCACTGAATGTTTGTATTAGCATTTTCTAAACACCATACAATTTTGAAAATATTTTGACTCTTTTTGAGCCGTTTACGGACATTTTCAGTTTTAAATTTTTTTAGTTTTTGCTTCTATAAATATCAATAAAGTTTTATCTGTTGGGCGAAAAAGTGTAAAAATTTAATACAAGGCTCCTGATATATTGTTACAATATCAATTGAAAAATATTATAAATACATTTTTTTTATAAGCATTTAAAGATCGAATTTTGACAAAATGTATCAAAATCTCGAAAATTATCAATCATCGTAATTAATAAATTATAAAATTTTTAGTTTTTATAGCTAAGGATTGAAAATTTAAAACAAAGATTCTCATAAATAGTTCATACTGTAGCCAAAAAATCTAAAAAAAATATGAGCACAGTTATTTTTTACAGACATTTTAAATTCATATTTGGACAAAATTACATATTAAAAAACCTAGGACAACTATTTTAGTTATTTCGTTGTGATTGTATAATATTATTCGTGGGTATTTGAAACTTCTAAAGTGTACTATTATATATCTATGATAGTATCACGGTTTGTTGTTGATGTATAACGCGTTATAAGTACCTAATGGATATTGTGATATGATTAATTTGGAATTTATTATAGGTACCTAATTTTTTTTTAATACCATAGATATGTATATAATATGTCTTAAACCTAGACTGACATACCGCCTCCGCTCAGAATCGTTATTCTTATACAATGATATTATATCATTGAATTCAAATTTAATACCATCCATTATACAGTGACCCACTTGTAACAAAGTAATCAAATTACTTCGCATTATCAATATCAATAACAAAATTGATATTGATAATGCGGTGCCTGATATAATAGGTATATTATAATTTATAATAATATAATATTATAATATATAGCTGCAGTAGTTGTCTGCAGGTAGTCTACAAAACACACCCGTATATTTGCATGGGAATTTCACAAGATATACAAAATACAAAATACGTAGGTATATATTATGTTTATGTACCTACATAGTAAAATTCGTCTAAATCAGTATACGCAGAAACGAACGAAATAATAAAAATAATGTTAATAACAATAATAGGTAGGTACTAGGTATAATTATATAAATCGTCGTGTATTGTAAAGCTCAACTTATTATTTTCAACTATAAACATTATATACATTTTGAGATACGTATTCATAGTAATATGACATTTTATTATACACAGAATTAAAAATAAAACACCAAACAACTTAAGTAATTATTTTTTTGAACGTTTTACAATTTTTGGCTGGTATAAAAAACAAACACTTTCTTTTTTTTTTTAAATCAAGCAAATTCAAATATTTCTGGCAATACTGATTGCTTCACGTAAAATAATATCTAAATAATAACTTATAAAATCGAATTTAGATGCCGTTGAAAATATTTTTACCTATTCGTTAAATAATAGGTCAATTTACTCTAATATAAAAACTAAAAACACAAAATTGAATCTGTTGAACGCCAATTTACTTTATGTCGAACGTGGGTCAAAGCGCGTGTACCTATTTCATTATATTCTTAATAATAATATGAACTGTACCTATTCTAAATCAATATATATTGTTTCTAAACAGTCCAATAATAATATTGTTTAATACTACTACAGGCACGGATCCAGAGCAAAGATCAGGGGGGGGGCAACAGTTTTTTTACAACACATTAATAATGATAAAATATTATACTTTATTCTTAATTTAAAAATATTGTCATAATAGGTAATCAATGTGATAAATAAATTATTGACTATTTAATATACAAAGCGACAATGTGAAAAGAAGTTTAGAATTTGTTTATTTGTTATTTAATATATATTATTCATAAAAAAAATACGTCTGGGGGGGGGGGGCTAGGCCCCTAGGCCCCCCTGGACCCGTCCCTGATACTACATTTTTATAAAACATGTAACTTAATGTAGGGTATGGTTTAAATTCTGAGCAAAGCGAATTGGTTTCAAAATGTTGTGATCAACTTTTTAGGTAGTAAAAATGCTCCAATTTTCAACTACAGCACCTTTTCTGATAGAAAAATAAATCTATAGTTGGTGCATCTCGAGGTCAGTACTTTCCGAAAGCGTAGGGAAAAACAAATCGTCGGAAAATGAGAATTTTTACGCAAATCCTATTTTTGACCAAATCGATTTTATTTTTTGGTGCAGGTAACTCAAAAACTAACAATCATATATAAGTACATTTTCACCAGATGTTAATATCAACATTTTAAAGTCGACAAATCATTTTTCGCTCCATTAAAAAACCTGAAAATATCATACAAAATTCCACATAAGTTGTTAATAGTGTAAAAAAGTTGTGCGGGAATCCACAATCATTTTTTCTGATAATCTGATTTTAGAATTTTGACTCATCTCAATTCGTTTTCTTTTACAGCTAATATTAGAAAATGTAATACAAGATTCCTCAAAATGTTCCTACTTTTAACAAAAAAACAAGTTTACTTGCAAGAAATTCTATTTATAGCCATTTTTTTAGTTATAAAATTTGAATAAATAATCTAAGTATAGGTATGTAGACTGTCACACAGTCACCTCTCTGAATCGTTTTTTGTATAGTTCTATGCTATGATCTATAGGTACAAAAGAGTGGTACCCATGGTGCACTTATCCACCTTTTTATCATACTTTTTACTAATTTTAGTTACTACGTTATTTAAATATGAAATGAAAGGTATTTAGTAATAATATAACCAAACAATTTTGAGAATCATTGTTTTTATTTTTTTTCCGGATTTTTACGTTCCGGGATTTTACATTCCGGAATTTTACGTTCCGGAATATTACGGTCCGGGATTTTACATTCCGGACTTTTACGTTCCGGAATATAACGGTCCGGGATTTTACATTCCTGATTTTTACGGTCCGGGACTTTACATTCCGGATTTTTACGGTCCGCGATTTTTAATTCCGGATTTTTACTTTCCGAAATACTACGGTCCGCATATTTTACTTCCCGGATCTTTTACTTTCCGGAGTGTTACATTCCGGATTTTTACGGTCCGGGATATTACTTTCCGGCGTTTTACTTTCCGGAATCCTACGTTCCGCACATTTTACTTTCCGGATTTTTATCGTTCCGGCCTATTATTTTCCGGAAATTTACGGCCTCCCCTTTTTCCAACTCATATTTGGAACCTTTTCTGATTTTACTGAATGATATGGTGCGTTGTCCATCACCACAACGGCGTTATCCTTGAGTAGAGGCAATATTTCTTCAAACCATTCTTTGAATGTCTGCCCGTTCATTTCGTCATGGTAATCGGACGTATTTTTTTTAGATTCAAAACATAACAATCCACGTTGTAAGAAACCATCGGTAGACCCTATGTGAAGGATGATCAAGCGTTTCCCTTTACCTGTTGGATTTGGTGCACCGGTCGACAGTCCCTCCAGGAATGCCATTCTATGTGATGTGACCGTTTGATCAACCCACACTTTGGTGCTACAGTCCCCAACATTAATCCACGTTTCATCCAAATAATAGATTGGTCTTCCTTCCTCTCGAAATTGACGAATTTGTAGCAAATAATTTCTACGCCAAGCAACCAGATCACTTCTTTCTAAAAGGAAACTATTTCTTTGACGTTTAGTATATTTAAAATTTAAACTTTTAAGCACTATTCCTAAAGAAGTCTTTTTAATATTTGGCAAGGTTTCGTCTTCATTTATTGCCGATAATAACTTTGGAATTGTTGGCAGTTCTTTGTTGAACCAAAATGAATGAACTTTTCTGCGTATTGCGTTCTTATCAAATTCATCTATTTTGTCAACAATACCAGGCTTTTGTCTTTTTCGGTTAGGTGATTTCACACATTTTGTAGTATTGTATTCTGATATTGTTTTACGAACTGTGTGGTAACCAATACCAAGATTTTCAGAAATGTGAGTGATGAGCTCACGAAACTTCATCTTGCCGCTATTGTTCAATACCGACTTGTAGTGGTTGATAATGATCAATTTCTGACCACTACAGACAGGCTGAAAAGTAAGAACCATTATTTAATTAATATTATTTTTTATTCAAAAAGATAAGTAATATGTTTGTTATTCTATAATAAATTGAAAAGTGTTCATAAATACATCTCTTTTCTCTATACTTGTTTTACAAGCGTGTAACGATAAGTTTTCGACAAAATAATCTGACTAAAAATGATATAAAAAACTAATATCGATAGAAATACGATAATTGAATGAAAAATTTCGCAAACTTTCAAAATATATAAAGGCTTAATTAATATACATTAACAGGGATTTTTATAATTTTTTATAATTGTCAAATAATGCTGAAACATCCAGTGTACAGGGTGTAACAGGTCTATTTGATTAATGCATTAACTTTTTTAATATTCAATAGTTTTAAAATGTTTTATTATATTATTATACATGAAAAAAATCATGTGGAATCGTGTATACTTAAATGTAATATGTGGAATTTTGTAATAGCCGTTTCACGCAGGCACGTACTGAACACCTGTATCTCATAATAAGAGGGGTCATCTTAACGGTCGAAAAAGGAATGTTACGAAACCTATTGTATTGAAGGTAAAGCAAAAGAAACGGTAGAAAAACGTACGTTATATTACACCATGTAACCATTTTATACGATTTAGATGAACATCGTTTAAATGAAATATATATAACTCGATTTACACTTTTGATGTACCGATACTATTTTGAATGATTTGATTAATATCGCAAAAAACACACGTTTTATTATGGTAGGACTTAATTCATACGCGCTAAGCTTTTCAAAAATATTTTATATGCTTCTTGTGAACCGGCATTAAAAAAAATATATATTTTATTGCTAGTTTAGCTAGGTTAATGGTAGGTTAATAGTATGTGATAATTTTCTTGTAAAAATTTGTAATAATTAATTAGAAAAAAACAATGTTAACTTACTTTTCCTTTAGGATTCTTTTTCTTTGGAGTCATAATTTGTGGTGTTTTTTCATCTGAAGAACTCATAATGATGACAGTATCACTTCAAATAAACAAATCGTAGTATAAAATAAAATCAACTAAATAGCACTATAGCAGCAAACGTTGTATGCTGATGAGCAGCTGAATCACTACAACACGGTGTATTATGTGGTAATTTGAGACAGTGCTGTATACCGATGCGACCGTAAATGTTTCAGCCAATCAGAGACGACCGGCGCACTACAAACCTGATTTAGTCCGCCGCCCGGGTACGTTCTTATTCCGGTCGGAGTATAGTGCAATCAGATTCCACTGACATAACTCAGAGTACGCTCTCTCCGCTTTGGCACTCGGTTCTTCTTGTGCCAGATTTCTGAAACGTATTCCTACCGTTGATCGTGCTATATACCCCGTAACTCCTGTTCTCTCATAACTCCGCCTTAAGAACTCGGCTCTGTTCCTTGATATGAACGTTTTTAGGGGATGTACTTCGTAGCCCAGCTTTTCGTACGTATCCATTATCATACCGGCCGCATCTAGTGACTTGGTCGAGAGTATCACGTCATCACCTTGTGCATATAGGTTTGATATGTGCACACTCCTTCCTAGTCGTGCTTCTGTGATCTTATGTATGACTTTGAAACTGACAATGTTGATAATGGTATCAAGTACAGCAGTCCATTGTCCCACTCACCTTCGAATTTTCCGGCGGTCACCCTTGCGCCCTTAACGAATAGGGAGTCCCATAACGCAGCCCATACTCGTTCTATGTCAGGTTCTGCTGTTACCTCTGGTAATATGTGGTCCCATATTGCCTTCATCACGGTGGCGACCGATACCCTCGTTTGGCGCTTGTCGAAGTTCCCTTGATCTAGTGGTACTTTCCAGGTTGTTTCGTCCCGCACAGCCTCGATGATATTGGTATCTATCTTCTCGTTGCCCGCTGGACCTGCAAACAATGTTGATGCCATGCTGCCTCGGAACCCGTCCTCCAGTACATGTGACAGGTAGTTCATTTTTCTATTTACTTTGTTCCCTATCTTTACTACTGGGCGGATCTTTCGGCTTTCTGCCTTCTGCATTACCTGCATCAATTCTCTGTATGGTGTGACCAGCTCTATAGCCATGCTGTCATCTGATGTAGTGATGCCCTCGACTGTCTTCATTCTGCGGCTGCGTGTGGGCTTATCATCTATGTCTATAACTGTGGTGTTACCGTCCCCACTCTTACCCTCCATCCATCTGCCGTTCATAACCCATTCCTTGGCGGACATAACCCTCTCGGGTACCTTCCAGTGTTCTGCCATGAATTCTTGAGTGGCCAGGTAGAGTTTGTCCATGTAGTCGTCTTCGCCGAGGGGGCCTCCTAGCGAGTTTCTCTCACACAACCATTCTTCCACCTCCTGCTTCATATCTGCTATGTTCTTATATGGCACGTAACCATATTGGAGCTCCCAGTAGCATAGTTGTCGCCAGTGGGGGTGAATGTATGGTCCTCCCATTTTCATCAACCCCGTCATGATCTTGCACATGGTCATGACGCCGTGCTGGCATGCCTTGGGCTTCATTTTTCTCAAATGCTTGTATTGGCTTAGGATGGTGTCACAGACCGACCCTGGTTGCAGGCGACCAAGTATGTGCAGACCGTCCTCCAGTAGTCCAGGCGGCAATGAGCGGCACCCACACTTGTGATTCCTTCCCATCCTAAAGCGTTTGAGACTCCACACCATAGGACTTCCGGGTGCCTCCCATCCCGGTGATCCACATCCGCAATCCAGGTTCACTCCCCGTTTGGCCTCTTCTTGCGATAGTTTCTGTCTAAAGTGTTTCGCATATTTAGAGCTGCTCCACCCTGGGCTCCGGGTGGATTGGGGCTGGCTTCTCCCACTCATTCACCCTGTACCTACATGGAGTGCACTTACAGCCTAATCCCCCCTCGAGGCCTCCCACTCGCCTATTACAGAAACTACGGCTTGTTTCTTTATCAGAGCGTGCGTCGCTCCAACACCGAGCTGTGCCTGGAGCGGGTCAACGCCCTGCTTGTCCAACGGCCCCTTTCCACCGACCAAAGCCTCGTTGCTCAGCGGCGGGCCAACGTCGTCGCTGTTCCACTTCTCGCGACCCTCGTTGTCCTGGCGGGGTGCGGTAAGTTCGGCTATCTTTGCCTGCAGTTCTGCGATCTGCGCCTGGAGCAAACACTCCTTGGATTTGTCGATGATGGCCTGTCCGCCCGGCGGGTGGTCTAGCGAGGAAAGTTCCCGAAAATGGTTCGCGTCCAATCCTTTCGGCGAGTCTAATGTTCTGATATTGAAGGAGTTGCCGACCGGTGACTCCATTGTTCCCCTAAACAGTACCGTACCCTCCGAGAATGTGCTTCTGGACATAGTCATAGCCACATTCCTACCTATACATATTGTTTTGAGGACATCGTTGGCAAAATCCTTGATCATAGAGCCCATACAGCGTCTACTGGCGGGGCAACATCACGCTCCGCCATCCTATTCCTCCAGCCATAATGCCACCAACCGTGGCGTCGACCACCCACGAGTAGCCGGGTACCTCGTTGTTGGCGGGGTGGGACTTGTACGTGTGCTGCAGAAAATAAGTCTAGTATGTCTAGCTGCTATAAGGTCACGTGTACATTGGCGAGCGGCGAGCGGCGAGCGTTAAGCGGCGGCGTCGGTGGCGGTGACGCTTGGTGAGCGACCAGCGGCAACGTGTGTACATTGAGGCGCGTTATTTCATCAGCGGAATGCTATATTTTTATAAATTTGTTTTCAGTACATAGTTGTATTTTGACTGTTCTGTGCGTGTTATTACCGTATTATTTTGAGTGTTATTACGAAAAAATGTAATAATTTGAAGTAGAAGTGGTTTGAGAAATAGACGTGGGGGTGATAAAGCCTCAGCGTCAGCAGTTAATGGCGTATCCACTCTTTCTATAAAACTTTCATTATCTGAAGCTCCAGAAAATGATTTTTGAGAATTTTCTTCAATGCTTAAGTTTCCGGACATACTGCTAGGTATTATAGTGTCTTTAACAAACATCATCGAATTAAAAAATTGCCATTTGCTTCTGTATTCGCTACCACCGTCACCCGAACGACTTATTGGTATTTTTTGCAATTCTTTCCTGAACTTATCCTTTAAATTTTTCCATTTATCTTTTGCATCATGTCCTAAAAAATAATGGGTTACTGAGTGGTTTTATCGTAAAAACGCCTATTAACAAAATTATAGAGGAGAGGTATTTCTGGTTCTATAAGAAAAAAGAAGCCTGATTTTTGAAATTTTAATTTTAAGTCCTTAAAATCACTGTTTTAAAAACATATTATTCATTATTTACTAATACCTAGGTAAATTGTAAAAAAGTATTTATTATTTAGATATTATAACATATCAATTTATGGTTTTATATAGATATTTATCAACGGGTCTTTTATTTCGAAACTTGGCTTTTTCGATGCGAATGGGTGCTTGCACAATAGCTAAAATTATTCATGAGACTTGTCAAGCTATATGGGAAGAACTTGTTAATGAATTTATGCCAGTACCAACAAAAGAACACCTGGAAAAAGTGGCTATTGATTATTATAAGCGTTGGGGATTTCCAAATTGCGTTGGGTCAATAGACGGAAAACATTGCCAAATTAAATGTCCTTCCCATTCTGGAAGCCACTTCAACTATCTAAAATATTTTTCTTTGGTTTTGCAAGGAGTTGCTGATGCTGATAAAAAATTTTTAACAATTGAAGTTGGCGCAAGAGGAAAACAGAGTGATGGTGGAACTTTTGCATCTTCAGAATTATTTTATTTGATAGACAACGATAAATTTAATATGCCTCCAGAAAAAAAATTTGCCGGGGACAAATATTAAAGTTCCTCATGTGTTAATTGGCGACGAAGCATATCCGTTAAAGCCATACTTAATGCGTCCTTCTCGAGGTTTAAATGCAGCTACAGAAAATTTTAACGATCATTTATCGAGAGCACGCAAATGCATTGAGTGCACTTTTGGTATACTTCGGGCTAAATGGAGACTACTTGGAAAAAACAGAAGTCAGCTCAAAGAAAGCTATTATCATTATAAAATGTATGTGTATACTACACAATATTATCAGGGAAAAAGATGGAAATAGTGATTTAGATTACTGCAACATTATGCTTGGCACAGAAAATACTTGGGAAAATGAAACAATGGTTCAACGAGCGAGAGGCGCAAATGCTCTTCAAAGAGCCAAAGACATAAGAAATGCGTTCGTAGATTATTTTTTAATATAAATTCAGTAGGTTATTATGTAAAATTGAATATTATATCTATAATATTTTATCTTATTTAATATTTTTATTGTAGTATTGCCAATACGCTTTAATTATTATTTTTAGTAATATGTGGAATTAAAATATTATTCAAAAAAACAAGTTCAATGTTGTTGGTACATTTATTTTATTTTTTTTTTATTGGTGTACAAGAAATTAAGAATAAAAATATATTATATTTAATAATGTTGAGGTACACAGATATACAGAAGCTAAAGGTAAATAAATGTAAGATCGGATATAATATGTAATAATATAATAATATGTATAATTGATATGAATAATTATAGTGCTCCGATGCGTAATATAAAACAACGACTGATCGTCCTACAGGCTAGTACATATAACGAATATGCTATAGAAATATAAAATGCCTATTCAGCGTCTGCTGTACTACAGTGTGAAATGTGTGAATAATTTGCTTATAATCTATATAATACAGAGTGTGTTGTTTACATTCAACACTTTTTATATCTTATCTAAGGTTTTGGTGTTAGTACTATTCTAAAAATATAATAATTCTTGTCGTACACCACACCGCACACTTGTACGTACAGTATAATATAGTGTTATATAATAGTGCATAGAATACGTTCGAGTATCCGCCAAGTACCAACTACTACCTATTAAACCTACTATAAATATTATAATATAGAATTAATAGAATTAAAATAATTAATATTATTTTTTTCTGCCCCCTTGAGCTTTGACATAACGAGAGTTAATTGTAATTTATAATATTATACATATTATTTAAAGAAAATTAATATTAGTTTATTATATTATAATATATTATAAAATGTATAATACCAGTCAATCCAGCGATTTTTCCAATTTCTGCCCATATTTTTTTATTCCTTTCACAATTTTTATATCCCGGATGTGTGTCATCCCAAAGACTTGGTTTTGTCTGCACCTCGGAAATTAAAATTTCCCGTGTATTTTGACTTGTCTTCTTCGACATGAGTGATGTTGCTTGTTAACAAGTAAAATAACAACTGTAGTCTGTAAACTGATATCAGTATAGTATATTTTCAAGAGCAACGCACGTCAAAATTCGAACATGTTCGATCTGTGACGCGACGCGACGTGACACGTCGCTACCGCTCGTAATTGCCGCTCGCAGCTAGTAATCAATGTACACACTCCAATTTAATTACATGGGCTTAAATTTTTTTCCTAACGCGCCGCTCGCCGCTCGCCAATGTACACGCGGCTTAAGTGAAGAGAAAAAATAGTATTTTCCAAAAACCCAATCACACAACATTCGAAATAACTTACGAAAAATAAAACAAATTAGTATGATATAATAACAATGACAATTTAAAGAAAATAATATGTGTTAAATTCCTAATAATTTAAATAACATATAGGTACATAATATATAATATACAGTCATATAATGTAAAATTAACACGTATATTATTTATGAAATATAACGTGAAAAAATGCAAAAGCCAGCCGGTGCCTTAGAATACGGTACAGTCGGTGGCCGCCCGAAGAGAGTTACGACGGTTTCGAACTCGGACCTACCTAACACCACCTACGCCTAACCTATCGAGCCACAGTTCGTGTTACAAATTACGGTCAAAACTTCAACAATTAAGCTGTGTGTCTACGGAGCGACGTAAACCAATATATTCGATATACATCGATATAATCGTATATAATTCTATGTATCATAATTCTACACACTGTTTAAACTTTAATTGTATTTTATTCACTTATCTGACCGTTATTATTATTATTACATTATTATGTATGCTTAAATAATACATTTATTTGTGTTTACGTTAAGCAATATACCAGCTACGTTATGAAGGACCAAACAATATGTCTACAATCACATAATGCAATATTTATTGAATCAAAAACAAAACAAAAAAAAAACAGTATAGATTAATATTGTGCACTTGTGCGTTGAACGAAGATCGACTGACATTTCGTAAACGCGAATTTTTAAGTCTACAAACCGAATTTGCATACAAACCGCATATCCACAGGGTTCAAAAGAAATAAAATTAACAAATCGAGCACAAACGGCAGTTGAAAAGACGAAACGAATCGAGAAACACGAAAAAAGCAATAATAACGACCTACGCTGGCGTCGATTGCGATGGCTAAGGACCGATATCGCGTACAAACCACTCGGCTTTTGAAACAAACGAACTATATGTAAAATAAGAAAATGTCTAAAAGGCGAAAAACAGCGTAAAAAGCGTAACATTTTTCGAAAATGTTTAAAAACCGACCGACGCCGCCGCCTGATTGGTCGCGCTATAGGGAATCGACGGGAATGGTCCGGCGGACTGGGGAAACGGAGTGGTGTTTAATTTTTTCCACCATAAGATCCTCCATGAATTTCCTATAGAACAGCTGTTTTTCTTGTGATTTTCTTGTATTAGATTTAAAAGAACAATGTAATGAAATGCCAGCCGACGAAAATTCTGGTGATAATGACTTACTTCTGGAAATTGATATGAACCCTGAAGCCAAACAGGCAATTTAGTCAGAGGACAGTTAATTGACCTGGTATTTACATAAAAGCCATGTTATAGTGGTAAGTATTAGTTAGTAATATAATACATGTATATTATTATTTGTACATTTTTTGTATTATTCATTAGAATTATTTATATATACTAAATTATATATTTATTATTCAACTATAATAAATAAATTATTATTATAAAGTTATAAAGTTATAAAAATGAAAATAAATATTATGTAAAAAAAATCAACTTATTTTATAATCTTATACTAAATGCTTAAATTGTGAACAGTTACGTTAAACATTACTCATAACTTAATTATTTGTATGATTATACCTGCAAATATGTATTTACTCAAGTCCAAACTTTTTTTTTTGTGCTTGAGTTCCAATAATAATATTTCTCCTTTAAATTTGTATTGACGAGATCCACTTTCCAATCTTTCCACATCAAATTTTATTTTTTGTGTCATGAGTGTTTTTCTAGTTTATTTACTTCAAGATCAACTTTTTCGTTTTTAACCTATTACTGTGTAGTTTATCTTCAAATATTGTGGTACCTATTTTCTGTTTTTGCTAATCGCTTGTTATTCAAAATAGATAAACCTTTGTACACTTTCTTGGACCTTATCTGCTTAGATTCATTAATATTAATAATATTTTTAGATTTAGCGGAGATTACATTTTCAGACAAATTGGATTTAGGAGTACAGGATGATGAATCGGTCATTTAATGATCTGGATTCTAGTTCAAGGGTATTACATATCACTATTCACTTCATAATTTTGTAAAACATATGCTAAAGCAAAAAAATCAAAAAATTAAAAGCAAGCAACAAGCCAATCATATTGTAAAATAATCATCAATAATCAATAAACAAAAATATATACAAACTATCAGTGTTTGAAGTAACTTAAGTTAGCTGTAGCACAATTACTTTTTATGTAATTTGATTGTAATTTAATTACATTTTATTGTTAGTAATTTATATAAAATTAAAGTTACTTTTTGTACTTCCATAATTACATTACTAAAGTACTCGTTACTTTTTTTTCCGCAACACCAACATTTGTATTTGGGCGTAATATAGCAACTAAGCCACTAAGGTATTCCGTACTTCCACGATTACTAGGTACTCTCTAGTTTGGTTTAGAGCAAAAGGATTTATTATAAGTTATATACAGAAAGAAAACTATTCAGCCAATGAACATAATATACTTCTTTAGAAAACATATAATAGTTCCTTTACCTTGTACTGAATCAGAGAGTTGCCATTGTGAAAGAAAGGAATACATGTTGATGTTGCAGATCCTCATTCACATGGGCGCAACTAGAGTAAAATTAATGACGTGCTAAAACCTAAAGCATGAAAACCCTCCTTCAGTTGGGAGAGAAAATAGAATAACATTTGATTTGTTTGGTAACATTTAGTTGATCTACTCATTTATTGAAGGCAGTTGCACTAGACACGGTATTTTGGAAACAATTGCAAATTCTTTAAACTTACAACTTAAGACCTTAAAGTCTGTATCAACAACACGGTGGGACTGCCTTGCAGAAGCAGTTAATGCCATTAAAGAAAATTATACAGCATTGTTGGTTATTATAAAAGAAATTTATGATAGAACAAAGCAGTCTGATGGAAGAGCAAAAGCATTAGGAATATTAAATCAAATGAAAACCTTTGAATTTATATTTGCAATGCTTATGTTAAATCCTATTTTATCCTTAGTTTTAAAAGTAAGTATGTATCTGCAATCTTCAGACATAAATTTACTAACTGCTGTTTAACTTGTTACATCACTGAAACAATCTTTAATATCATTAAGAAACAACGAAAAAGAATTCAAAGACATTTTTAAAAAAACTGTTCAAATGTGCAACGATAATGATAAGTATTATCAGGCCCGTGCGCAAGGGGGGGGGGGGGGTTCAAACCCCCCCCCCATGGCCGAAAAAATTGTGTTTTTCATTTTTGATCTATTACTTATACATCATATTTTCTAACCTTATTTGTAATAAATAATAATGCATAACATAATAGTACAATACTATAATAATATAGTATAGTGTTGTCTTCATGTTTGCTGTTTATCGACTTTCGTAATCGTTGCCGTTATCGATAAAATATAATGACAATAAATGTATGAATATAAGTATAGAGCATACATGCCACACAACAATATTTTATTCGACCGCAATTAGTAGAACACGAGATTACACGATAACGGATTTCGGGAATTTTAAAAGTTGTTTATAATCATAGTTCATACACAACGATTGTAAGCTCACAGTGAGACGTTAGTTATAGTGTTATACAAACACGCCGTTAGAAATAACATCAAAATGGACATTCGAACGTTTTTCAAAAAACCACGGCTAGAAAATGATGAGATAGTAAGTACATTAAAATTAATTATAATTACTAATAATTCAAATCATTTTTAAAAATTAAATTGGACTACTATTATAATATAGAGGTATGTTTATTTTTCGCGTGTGCTATAGAACATAATATAGTCATCCCGTTCGTGATTTGAAATCTATTGTTAATTGTTGTCGAAATATTTTATATAATACATTTTATTAAATGCAATATTTAAATCTATGAACACAATTATTCAATTAATCTGATTAATTTTTACATTTTATTTACAGGAAAATAGTTTTAATAACCAGTCACAACCAACTGAACCAGCGAGAAATGCATCTCCAGAAACAAATGTATCAGTGTCACTTCCAGAGATTGTGCACCAACATGACATAGGATTATATGTGAATAAACCTGCAACGGCTGCAACTGAAACTATTGACTTGTTTACGGGACTTCAAAATTTGATTTGGACTCCTCCAGAAGACTATAAATTTCCTGTTTCCGAAAAAAGAAATTTCAAATTTCAAAGAAGTTGGTTGCTTAAATATAAATGGTTGGCTTATTCAGCAATTATGAATGGCGTATTTTGTAAGTATTGTGTGTTGTTTTCTGTCGGAGGTGGAGGAATTGGACATCAAAAGTTGGGACTGTTAGTTAAAAAACCGTTTACAAACTGGAAAAAAGCTTTAGAATCATTTAGTTACCATAACTCACTAGAGTATCATAAAACTTCATTATTAAAATCAAATATGAGAGCAGAAATTGATAACCAAAACATTTTACCAGTTGATTTACAAATTTCGGAACAACTATTAAATTTCATTAATGAAAGTAAAAAATGTTTGATTCCTATAATCGAAACTTTAATATTATGTGGCCGGCAGGGTTTGGCCCTTCGTGGTTCAAATGATTCAGGGAGAATAACCTCCGAAGAACCTTTAACTAACGATGGTAATTTTCGGGCTCTTTTAAGATATTGAGCAAAAACTGACGATCAGCTTAATACTTTTTTTGCAAAATTCCTCAAAAAATGCCATGTATATAAGTAACCGTATACAAAACGAATTTATTGTCATATTTCATAATTTAATTCAAAAACAGATTATTGAACGAGTCAATAAATCTCAAGCTTTTTCAGTAACAGCAGATGAAACTGCCGATATTGCTGGCATAGAACAAGTCTCAATATGTGTAAGGTATTTAAATAATGATGACGCTAAATTAAAAATACGTGAAGATTTTTTATGCTTTGTACCTGTAGCAGATGTAACTGGGAAAGGTTTATCAAATGTTATTTTGGATTTCCTTGAATATTCTGGAATTGACTGTGCGTATTTATTTGGACAAGGGTATGACGGGGCTAGTACTATGAGTGGTGAATTTCACGGAGTTCAAGCGTATATCAGAGAAAAGTATCATTTAGCTCTCTACTCACACTGTGCTGCCCATAGTTTCAATTTAGCAGTTAGTGCCGCATGTAGTATCCCCCAAATTAGAAACTGTCTTGGTACAGTCCAATCTATTTACAACTTCTTAAATACACCAAAACAACAAATTGCACTTCATGATGCAATACAAAATAATGAAACTTTGTTACAAGAAAAAAAAAAAAAACTTAAAAAATACTGCGCAACAAGGTGGGTACAACAGCATGAATCAATTGGAACCTATATAGATTTACAACCAGCTGTTATTGACGCCTTAGAAAACATTTCAAGTACTTGGACAGATTCAAAAACAACATCCGGATCTTTTCAACTCCTTTCAGCAATAAAAACCTTAGAGTTTCAAGTATCAATTCACGTTTTGCATTGAGTACATGCATTGGCTTTATCATTGAGTAGAGTTTTACAAACAGAAAATCAAGATTTGGTTGAGGCTGTTAAGTTAGCAGGTGCAGCAAAACACGAACTTGAAGAAAGAAGACAATATTCTACAGAAAACTTCAACAACATTTTTGTGACTGTAGAAGATATTTGTAAGAAGTACAATATACCTGTGACTAAACCAAGACTCGTATCACGCCAAACTAACCGTTCTAACATTATCACAGACTCCGTAGCAGATTATTATAAAATTATTATTTACATACCATATCATGATTTAATTTTCACTTATCTTCAAGATCGCTTCCTCAAACATCGAAATATTTTGTCCAACTTCTCATGTCTTTTTCCTATTGAAACTACATCTTTGGACAAAGTTGCTTGTAAAACGTTGTTTGAAACCTACAGTTCAATTTTACACGACGATTCCCCAGAAATTTGGATAAGTGACTAAGTGAGGTAGAAATTTGGCGACGACGACTAGTTGGTAAAAATATTCGAAACGCCCTTGATGCCCTTGATATTTGTAATGCAGATGCATTTCCAAATGTCCATAAAATGTTACGTGTAATGTCAGTTTTGCCTGTGACTACAACGACTAATGAAAGGTCATTTTCTACATTACGTCGGCTGAAAACTTACCTACGATCAACAATGGGCGAAGATCGCTTAAATGGACTGGCATCATTGAATATACATCGTGATATAAACGTGGACATAAATCAAGCACTGAATCAATTCTCTTCTGTCCCTCGTCGAGTTAATTTATTAAAAAAATGATTTGTATTTTATAGTAGGTATTGTTAAAAAACACATTTAACAAAGGTACTTACAAAATTAATAATAAATATAAATAAGTTATAATACTATTTGCTGATTATTGATGTATCTATGTTATACATTTTTTTTTTCAAAACACCCCCCATTCTAAAATCCTGCGCACGGGCCTGAGTATTATTAAAACAAAACTTAGGAGCACAATGCAGCAAGACCGTTTGGATGCGTTATTAACAATAAGTATTGAACAGGAGTCTGCCTACAATATAAATATCGATGATGTCATTGAAACTTTTAAAATACTAAAACCAGTTAATAAGCGAATGGAATTGTTAATTAAAATTTTAAATTTATTGGATTTTATTATTTGTAATATTTATTAAATTCTTCTTTAACCAAACTGATAAATAACTGTTTTATGTGTACTGTTTATTGTGTAATAACTGTAATAAGATGTGTAGAGAAGGTTGATGTATAGTAAGTTGATAAAATATTTATAAAAAATTAACTAAATAGCACATTAGTTAATAGGCCTTATTTATTAGTCCATAGTTGTAATAGCACAGGAAACCAATTTTAAAATCAAGAAAATCTTTAATTTGGCGGGGTGAACAAATTCCAGGTGCTATATAATTTCCATACAACAAAAATAAGTATAGATATAGATTATAGATCGCTGTAGCAAGTAAATAATTTAAATTTTATAACTGGCCTCCCCAGCCATGGAGGTCTGGAAAAGCCTATGCTCCCAAGCACCACCCCCCTCCTCCCCATAGCTAGTAGTTGCACCCATGCTCATTCATTATTTATTCATACCTGAACCACGATTACACAAATTGTTTGATGTTCCATCATCAACAATATCTTCCACATCTACACTTTGAGACCCTAATAAAATGATAATATTTATATATTTAATATTGTTACAAATTAATTTAAAACATTAATTTATGTATTATAAATTGACATTAATAACATATTTGTATAACATGTCAATTGACATTATGACCATGGTATACCAATATAATAAATATTTTTACCTACCTGTATTGTAGTCACCATCACAATCTACTACATTGTTTAGAACAGTGGTGCGCAACCTTTTTTGATCCACGACCCCCCAAAATGATTTATTTTTATAATACGACCCCCTTCCTACCAACATTATGTAAGTCTATGATATATTTAGTTGATAGTTTTAATGTATACACACATTTTATTCATATACATTAAATCGTTAATTTTAGGCAATTTTAATATTTCTTTAATTTAATTAATCAAAAACATGAAAAAAAAAATACAAAATTAAAGTTTTATAAAATCTAAAATCTAAAATTAAAAAATGTATTATTATAATGATAATCAAAATTTTAATATTTTTAAATTATAAAATTACTATTTGATTATTTTGATGAGAGACCTGAGCTTGCGTTGTAGACATGATTTATTCTATGTTTGGTTTGATATTTGACACTGCTACTCTTAAATCAGCTTCAACATTTAGTCTGGAGCGATATTTGTTTTTAATTATCGTTAGTGTTGAAAATGCTGTTTCGCATAAATAAGTTGATGAAAAAGGAAGTAAAATTGATATTGCTTGTTTTGATAATTCTGGATATTCAGATTTGATGGAAATCCAAAATGTATTACATACATTTTCTTGAAATCTGATACGTAGATTTTCATCTGATGACAAGTCAATAAGTTCTTCGCTTATTTTTAAATTTCCTAATTTTATTCATTGGTATTAATATGAAATGGATTTCTTATCCAACCTAGACTTTCTTCTGGGAAATCTTCAAACCGTGCATTAAAGTTTGTTTGTAAACTTATTAGTTGAGTAGTTATAATTTCTTTTATCATATTAATAGCGGCGTCCCACGTCTGAATTTTTCTCGATTAAAACACGGCACGTGTCAAGGCCAACACATATAGCTGCTTTTAGCGTCGGGTGTAATTTAATTGGCCTATCTACATTTTCAAAGGCGTCTTATTTTAATTAATTTTGATTATTTGCTTATTAGTTAAACTATTAGTCGTTTAACGCAATGGCCCAAAGTAATGATCCACTTACTACTGAACTCAATAAGTGGACAAAAAGCATGCTCGTTGACTTCATTATTACTCAATCACTACCTACTGGTGTGAAATTGAGTGAGGAATTGTCAACATTCTTAAAAGGATCTTCTTCTAACCCTACATCGCTATCTTTTGAGAACTCATTAAATGTGGCCACTATTCTTCAATCTGTTGTCGATGAGCTCAAATCTGTAGCACTTAGTAACTTTAAGTTACATGATAAGCTAAACCGTCTCAATATGACTGCTAAGGTTACCACTTCTCCTAATTTAAATACTGGTTCAAACAATCTACCAACTACTTTACTCTCCAAGCCGAATGTGGATACTCATTCTAGACAGCCTGCAATCCAATCGACTACTAGTTTACCCTCGTCCATAAAATCAAAATTTATCGTTGGCTCTCATAAAAGTGTATCCTCCAAGTTGTCTTCAGTGCCGGTGTGGAGGCATGTTGATATCTTTGTCTCAAGACTTGCGCCACTTGTAACGACCACTATGCTTGAATCTGAATTGTTCAATAGCTACTCAGATGTGACCATAAATAAATTAGTGACAAAACACCCATCATATTCTTCATTCCATGTGCGCCTGCCTGCGGAGAAGCTTGATGAAGTCCTCAAACCTACATTCTGGCCTGATGGCGTAATGGTCAAACGCTTTTGGGGTCGTCTTACGCCCGAGATGATTCTAACCGACTCTCCAAAAAACTAATTTCTTCATGTACGCCTATCTGTGATCTTCCTGTTGATATACACGCTTATAATTATAATGGTAAGGATTATTGTTTATGTAGTGATTTATGTACTTAATTGCCGCGGGTTAAGAACCAAACTAAGTAATTTAAAATGTAATGTCGCTGTTTTTGATTATGTTTTTATCTGTTTCACTGAAACATGGCTATGCGACAGCTTCTATGATAGTGAACTTGGTCTATCCAACTACATTATTTATAGATGTGATAGAAATAGTTTAACAAGTAATTTTTCTAGAGGTGGCGGCGCTCTCATTGCCATTCGTAGTGACATAGTATCTAATTTAATTTACACTCCAGCTACTAATGTTGAACATCTATTTGTTAAACTTAGTTATAATAACATCAACTATGTAGTGTGCTCAGTGTACTTTCCTCCTAATTGCCCGCTTTCTGCTTATGAGTCTTTTATTTCCGCTGTACAATCTGTTCTTCTCCTTCATCCAGAATGTGTATTCATTTTTTGTGGTGACTTCAATTTGCCAGATATTATATGGTCCAACGATGATTTTGGTTTACTTTACAATACGGTTTCTAATCCCAGAGTTCAATGTATCCCTGATGCATTTGCGTTCTTTAACTTTTTCCAACTAAATGATATTCAAAACTCTTTTGGTGTTGTCTTGGACCTTGTGTTCTCCAATGATAACAGAATCTATATCTCTAAAGCCGTAACTTCAGCAGTACCTTGTGATCCCTACCACCCGGCTCTTGATATTATGATAAAGTTGGATAAACTTTCCCCTTTACTTGATCGTTCCCATAATTATTATGACTTCCGCCGTGCTCCTTATTCAAAAATATGCGAATTCCTAAATTCATTTAATTGGTTGGAGACCATAATATCTCTTGATGTTGATGAAGCTGCTAAGGCAATTTATGACGCCTTGCACTTTTGCATTTTAAACTTTGTTCCGGAAGTGTCTTATATACCTTCGACATTCCTGAAATGGTTTTCAAAAAATCTTAAGCATATTGTTTTAAGCAAGAAAAGGGCACATGCCAAGTTTAAAGCTTCACGCTGTCCCCTTGATTATGCGGAATTTTCCGCACTTTGTGCCTCTTACAAGGCAGAATACAAGAGATGTCATACTGTCTACCTGTCTCGCACTGAGTCTATGCTAAAATCTAACCCCAGGTCGTTTTGGGACTTTGTCCGAGTTAATAAATCTAGCAACGAAATTCCCCACTCAGTACATTTTGAGAATTTTCAAAGCTCGGGTACAGAGTCTGTCTCTAACTTATTTTCCCATTACTTCAATACAGTCTATGTTCCTCCTTTGTCTAATGACCATTCGTCTCCTTTTTTGTTCCATGACCTACCTAGCACTTGTTCATTCGACATCGAAGATGTTGACGCTGGTCTAGACGCGCTAAAAAATGTTAAGTCCGTAGGCCCCGACGGCTTGTCAGGTATATTCTTATACAATGTGAAATCTTCATTATGTTTTCCACTGTGGCTACTTTTTAAGCGTTCAATCGATAGCGGAGTTTTTCCCTCTTCTTTCAAGATTAGCTCTGTCACTCCTATTTTTAAATCTGGTGATAAAGCTGATGTCAAAAATTATAGACCTGTCTCTATTTTGAGCCACATATCCAAACTGTTTGAACTTCTAGTATTGAGAAGTATTCAATCGCCAATGAACTCTATTCTGATCGACGAGCAACATGGGTTTAGACCTGGTCGCTCGACCACTACTAATTTACTCGTTTTTAACAATTTTGTTATGAAGGCTGTCGAGAAGCACATCCAAGTTGATGTTATTTTCACAGACTTTACTAAAGCCTTCGATAGAGTCGACCATGGCCGCCTAATCGAGACCCTATACAAAACTGGGTTCGGTGAACCATTGTTGTCTTGGTTCAAATCTTATTTGTCAGACAGAGTCCAGTGGGTAAAAGTGTTCGGATGCAAATCATCCATCTCAAAGGTCTCTTCTGGAGTTTCTCAAGGAGGACATTTATCTCCAATATTGTTTTCTTTGTATGTAAATGGCATCAAGGAAACTGTTAAAAACTGTGAACTACTCATGTTTGCCGACGACTTGAAGCTCTTTAGGAAAATTGATAACTTATCTGACTGCTCTACGCTCCAGAATGATCTTAACAACCTGGTCTCGTGGTTTAATAATATTGGTCTACAGTTTAATGTAAATAAATGCCATTCCATGTCATTTTTAAGACACCGCTCCCCTATTAACTATACTTTCTCCATCAATGGTTCAAGTGTAACATCGGTTTGTAGTAAGAAAGACTTAGGTATTATCTTTAATTCCGATCTCAATTTTCACTACCACACTGAAATGATATGCTGCAAAGCCTTAAAAACGCTTGGGTTTGTAATGCGCATATCAAAGGAGTTCAATCTATCTTCTTCATTAAAAACTGTAATTGTCGGTGGAAAGGCCAAGTGATGTAACCCTCAAAAACCAAATTTTACAAGGGACACTTAAACGATAATAACTTTTTTCCAAATTAATCTTTTTATGTTAATTTTTCTTATTGTAAGACTTTATATCATTTAATTCTATGTGTGAATTGAATTAAAAGAAGGCACATTTTATTCATAATGTAATCACTTACCAAAGTAGAGGTATTAGTGGGTTAATTTAGGTGGCTGGCTAACATAAAAGTCATTGTGGGTTACATCATATGGCATTAAGGGATATCTGTGGGTTACACTACTTTGCCAAAATAATAATTAGTATCCAAATAACGTAACCATCAATTAAGTAAATACTAAAGTAATTTAACTAACAAAAACATTGTATTTTTTTTAACAATTTATTATAATAACAATTAACAGTATTATAACAATTTTAATAGTTAATTCCTGAGAGTATAATTTAGTATACATTATAGGTAAGTGAAATAACTATATTTAAATACAAAAAATGTTTAGCATAAAATTGTATAAAATAAAAATTACTTATATTATAATAATTATAGAAAAAAAAATATTACCTTATAATAATAAAAAAGGTTAATTTTTTTTCAAATTCTAGTCCATTTTGGTAAAAAATAATATTGCATTTCTTTAACAATTTATCATAATAACAGTATTATAACTATGTACAAATAACAAAGTAATAATATAAACAAATAAATAAAATTAACTGAAAAAAAATATTATATATAATAATATATCTACACTAGCAATATTATTATTATTATAATTATTGTCTGGGGGGACATTAATCACAATGCATTCATACACATCACTATTAATATTAGCAGTATTGTCATACATTTGGTCATGATTAAACTCAAGTTCGTTTTGTAAAATTTCAACTTCTGTACTTTCATTAATACTAGGAATTGTAGACAACCAATTTTTCACGTAGTTCATCCGATTATTATCATCATCATCATTAGTTATAATATTATTATCTACTACGTTAGTGCTTAACCAAACGTGCTCGCTTTTTTTTTTCGATGGCAGGTTCTTGAATGGAACTTAACATTCTTATAACTCTGTTTCTTTGCATGGTAAATAATTGGCACTAACAGGTTAAACCGAATTATCTAATATGCAGGTAATGTAATATACTTAAATAAGAAAATAACTAACAAAAAACAGAAATGCAGAATATTTTAATTACAATTAGCATGATTTGCGAATGTGTTATTGTGATTTGTGATAAACAAAATGATAACACTCTGCAGCGGTGGTGGTAAAATTCTTTTGTCTTGGCGGTGCCGCCGTGATGGCGGTAAAATTGTGTCTGCCTTCAGTCTTCACACAATGTGTGATAAACTCAGTGTGGTAACAATAATAATACTACAATCAATTATATTAATTTTATTACAACCATGGTTGTTTATTTAAACCATGATTTCACGACAAACACGGTTTCACATTTCATATTGGGTTGGGTTACGTTATTTGGCTGGTAAAAATGTGATATTTAGCTTAAATACTGAGGCTTACGTTGATGCTTACATTACTTGACTGGAATAATTTGTAAATTGTTCCAATTCTGGTTGGTGGTGTTATGGCTTACGTTCTTTGGCATTATTTTGTTTATGAGGGTTGCGTCATTTGAGATGAAGAAAAATACAATTTTGTACCAGAAAAACTCATTTGTGGGTTAAAATATTTGGCCAGAATGTGTATTAATGTGTCAAGAATAATATTCAATAATAACCTCACTTTTGAAAAAAATGAGGGTTACGTCACTTGGCCTTTCCACCGATTATACTGCTCATTGGTCCGTTCACTTTTAGAGTATTCATCGGTCCTATGGGACCCTTATACGGTATCTGACTCATGTCAATTAGAACGTGTTCAGAGACGGTTCTTATCTTGCGCAGCTTTTGTCTTAAAAATAAATCATCCTCCCCACGACTATTTCTTAGTTATGCAGGAACTCAGCCTCATTTCACTGGCTGACAGGCGAGTTAACGCTAACATAGAATTTCTGAATAAACTTGTTGATGGTCGTATAGATGCTCCCTCACTTCTCTCGATAGTCAATTTCAAAGTTCCTTCCCGTACTACTATGCTCCTTTCGTTATTCCTGCGCACACTACCAATTATGGCAAGAAATAATCCGTTAGACCGCATGATGCGGCTGGCTAATGAGAGCACCGTTCATAAAAACTGATACATTTATTATTATATATTTTTATATTGTTTTATTATCATTAGTATACTTATTATTCTGTAATTATTATATTATATATATATAATTATGTCATTGTATTAATTATTTTAAATTATGTATTATTGTATTATGTTAAACTGTTGAATAGGGCCCAGCCCGTTAACAAATAAATAAACAAATAAACAAATAACATCCAAATCATTATCACTGAGGAATTCTGATAAACATGAAAACATTTCAAATTTGTCATCGTCGATATAATTTTTCCACAGAAGTATTTTCTTTTTAAAAGCATTGATTTTATCAGAAAGAAAAAAAATATTAGTATTTTTCCCTTGTAGGCTTAAATTTAGACAATTTAGTTTTTCAAATATATCTGCAAAATAGCCCAGAATTGCAAGCCATTGCTCGTCTAAAAAATGTTCCGAAAGTGTATTATTACGTTCCAGAAGAAAAATTCATGCTTCATCTCTGTGTTCAAAAAGGCGTGATAATATTTTACCACGAGACAACCACCTTACTTCAGTATGAAGAAGCAATTTTTCATGGTCAGAACCCATTTCGTTGCAAAGTATAGTAAAAAGTCTGGAATTTAATGACTGATTTTATAAAATGTATTACACTTATAGCATTAAGGAGTACTTTATTAACATCTGGTTGAAGTTTTTTGGAAGCTAAAGCTTCTCTATGAATCATACAATGGTTAAACTTTATATTTGAAGACACCTCTAGAACTTTAACTTTAAAACCTTTTTTTGAACCAGTAAGGGCAGCTGCGCCGTCAGTGCATATCGAAACACATATGGACCAGGGAATTTCATTAATTTCTAAACAATTGTTTATAAGAACAAAAATATCATTTCCAGTTGTACGTCCTAATAGTTGACAAAATAAAAAGTCTTCTTCAATTTTATCTTTATAAATATATCTAACATATACAAGAAATTGAGCAAGATTAGTTATATCCGTAGATTCATCTAATTGCATTGCAAAATAATTTCCTCGTAATCTATTTAGAAGTTGTGATTTTATATTATCAGACATATTTTCAATTCGACGTGACAGAGTATCTCTTGATAAGGGAATCATTTTTAATTCATTTGCATATGATTCACCATGCATAATTGATACTATTTTTATAGCGGCTGGCAAAACGAGATATTCACCAATAGAGTGTGGTTTTTTGGTTTTTGCAATTAAATATGAAGCCTCTAATGACGCAGTTAGAGCTTTTATAGGTACTGTAGTAAAATTACGCATAGTATTTTTTTGAACTTTTATCGAATTTTCATACCTTTTAAAAAAGTCTTCCTCTTTATGTTGGAATTGAGGATGTTTAGTTACTAAATGTCGTTTTAGCTTTGATGGCATCATACTTTCAGAAGCTAATCTTTCTAAACAAATAACACATTTTGGCTCAACTTTTTCAACATCGAAAATGAATGCAAACTTGATGTAACTGTCTTGGTATTTACGGTCCTTTTTATTTACTTTTTGGTTCAAACATTCTCGACTGGTTTTAACATCTGACGACATTTCTGATACCTTACGAACTTTAGTTTCTATAACACTTTCATCATCACTATTCATCGGTCGTTTAGTTAAAAATTTATCCATATCGATGTTTTAGTTTATATATTATAAAATATAAAAATATTAAAAATATTAGTTTAAAATAATACAAAATACAAATAATTATTACAAACTATACAAAATTATAAGCATTAATAGGATTAACTCAACGGCTCGTACATGATTATCGGACTATTTCATAATAACGTTAAGATTAAATAAAATTACTGATTAAATTCAATTTAAAAATAACCCATATACTGCGTGATTCAATAGTACTTGTTATCGCAACATTAAGATATGACATAATATTACGATTGACACAGCAATTGACGGTACAAAATAATTTTATTTTGTATAAAACTATAAAATAATATACATAGTATAAAACTTTTTCATTTGGTGTAAAATTACTGACGACCCCTAATAAAATTTTGCGACCCCCAGATTGCGCACCACTGGTTTAGAAGATCCAATTGTTCTCCCAGTAAACCAAACATTTTTTCCGTAGATTTTGAAATACTTGGAATGTGAGTACCTCCGACTGTTATATACATTTGTACCTATATAGAATATAAATAAAATAATATTATTTTCAATCAGTTCTCAATAAACAGATTAGTTGAATTATATAATTATAAACAGTAAATACAGTTTAAAATTATTACATAAAATAAAATTTGAAATTTGAATATGATACAAGTATACAACATTTAACTTCAATACAAAATAACCCATAAAGTAAAAATTACATGTTATTTTAGCAATATTAAATTATAATACAGCAAAATAATAAATTTACCTTATCGAGACTTTTTTTTTTCCTAGCATCTCTTTTCAGTCCATCGTACAAATGTTTTAATTGTACATCAATTCTGATGCCTGATTTTCGTTGCATATTGTACAAGTGATATCAGACCAGGCCTCAGTTTTTTTTTGGTTCCAAACCGCATCAGTCTGAATAAAATATTTTAAAAATAAAAAAATATTTAATAATTATTATTTACATGGCTAAATTAGTTTGGTATATTTTATTATTAGGACTAAGGACTACTATACTCTTATTACTACCACAGACCTTTAGTTTATTTCATAACATTTTAGTAAGGTAGCATAACTATAACATGATAATAATCAGGGGCGGACTGGGATAAATATATAATATTATGCATATTTTGAAAGTAAAAAGTCCTCATTCCCAACAATTATTATGTATTACAATGTATATTGTATATGTATTATAGGTACCTATATTATTATATTATGCATATTGTATAATGTATGCACATAAGGGGATTTATTGCAGACGAGACATTTATTTTTTTTTTAGACATCACTAGTACATAGCTGTAAACTATAATTAATATTATATAAAGCTACATTGCTTGTAATTTATAGCTTATGATAAAAATGCACAGAGAAAACAACTTGAAATAAAAAAAAAACATAAAAACATTCTTAAAATCGATTTCAGTTGTGTGAATAATGTATACAAATTAACGAATTACATTTTTAAACTGTCATCAACTATAGGTACTCATAAACATGGTATGATATATTGGTACCAATATTTTTCAATTTTATCTAATTGATATATGTTGTAAGGTTCAAAATCATTATCATTATACAATGTGACTGACCGTGTGATAAGCACAAGCTGCAGTCAGTTAGTTCCAAACACGGACGGGAGGAACATCTCCGTAATAAATGAATTATAATCGTACTTAAGTTGTTTAATTATATATTTATTTACAATGTATAGTTTGACTTAAAAATACATATCGATATACACGTACAAAAAAATAACACAAATTAGATACTTTAATAGGTACTTACTTTCATGTTTTCAATTATTGACTCAAAATCCTGATGTTTATAAGAAAAATAACCAAGTATGTATAATAAAATAAAATAAATATATAAAAATCTCATATAAAAATGTACTAAAAAACAAAATAATATTTCTTAATCATAACCATGCCAAGTTGAAAACTGTGGTATCACAATTCCTGATGCTTGCATAAAAAATCATTGAAGGTGTGTGGCGAACACTTTGATCAAAAATGTTTTTAAATGATCTTCACAATAGACTTCAGAGTCATGCTATACGAAGACATTTTGTAAGTGAGTGTACACTTTCATTTGACACTTGACTCGGAGTCAAATTATTCATATGGAACAAATGAGTTATACCTGCACATAGTTTTTACTTTATAAAATTACAATTATGTTCAACAATATTATTTTATCATAATTTATCCTCATCAAGGTGTATTGATAAGACAACTTGTTTCATTCTTCATTTCATGTGCTTGACGCTTATTCAAACACTTGATTGAAAATTTTACTACGGACAGTCATCACCACCAGGGGCGTCATTTGGGGGGGGGGGGGGGGGGTGCAGGTTGTACATTTGCACCAACATTTTTTTATAAACGCCTTCTTTGCCTGCCAACAATAAATATAAGCGCCGATATACCTAAGTGTTATATATTAATATATTATATATATTTTATATTTTTTCAGTATTTAAAAAAAAATAATAAATATTCTAGGTACTAATGGGTTTTATTTCCAAAAATGATCGATGTGGTTGTGTGGTTATATTATAGACATAATATAAAATAATAATAATATAATTATGTCTATGGGTTATAATATATATTTTTTATTCTCTACCATGATATTATTACCATCGAATATATAAATATCTGTGGGTATAATATTATGCTGGTATAGATTTCTTATCACGCTCCGGTATCTCCCTACTCGTTATAATAAGAAAACAACATGATATATAATTCCCATCAAAAGGGAAAAAATTGTCTAAAAATAGCAACCACAGAATATTATTTGCTTACATTTTTAACCTTGTCACTTACTTTCTACGGTAGAAATGATATTCTATGGTAGAAATTCTGCCACTAATTTTAGTTAGTACGTCGAGAGTACGATTGTTCTAGTCGTGATCGAGAAAGAAGTGAAATACTTAATAATATACATATATTATATAATAATAATAATATTTGCTTAATATTTAATATTAAACAACCCGACAACCACCAAGTGTCAGTATTTTAGTCCGTTTAGTGGTTTCAGTTTCTATAAATATATTAATGTTATATTTTTGTTTTTATAAATGTTTATTCAACTGATAAATAAAATTATCATTAATTATTAAAAGTTTTTTTTTTTAATTTTACGAGTGTATTAAGTATTTTCTATTATGAACGAACAAAAAAGAAAAAGAGGTGCAGCTCGATTAAGAGTTTTAAGTTTTAAGAATTTAAGTTGTTAAATTAAAATTAGATGTGGAAAAATTTAGAAATATGAATTAAGTATATTGTGCCATTTTGAACAAGGTAACCCATAAAACAAATTTCAGGTTTAAGCGTTTAGCTATATTATTTATTTTGAGTGTGCAGGGAGAAAAAATGTATAGATTAGGTTCGATTAAGTTCTATTAAGGTGCTTTATATCCATAAATTTGCTTACCAAATACAACTGGCATCCACAACAGTGGCGGATTTACGGGGGGGGGGGGGGGGTCCATGGGGTCTGGACCCCCCCCCCCAGACACTGATATAATACATTTATAATTAAATAATACATACACAGAGTCTGACCCTGCAGTAGGTATACCGTATAACATAATAATATATATATATATTTCAAATATAAGTAGGTTGGTTATCAAGAATCTACTGAAATAGTAATAATATAATAAAATATTTTACAATCGTATTTTAATAGTTTTGATAAAATCGTCCGTCGTAACGTTAATTCCCGATATTCTTTTGTATAGCGAAAGTGAGTTTATCTGCGTATTTTTCCACTATAGAGAACAATATTATTATCACACTATTTCTGTAATTTTATACCTACTATTAAAATGTATAAATTAGTTGACCGTCGCCAATTGACACTAACACTGACACACTGTAATAACGCAATAGTCGATTTACAGAAAATCATAAGTGAGTACGAACTTATTTTTCAATAAAATGTCGTCTAAAAACCAAACATCCATTAAAATTTTTTTTTTAAAACCTATTCAAACTTCAAATGTTAATCAAACTTGTACCTTAAGAGAAAATGTATCAACTAAAAGACCACTTTCACCTAATGTTACTGATATTAGTACAAAAAAATCTATTTATGATTTAGCAACTCCGTTTTCGTCCTTAACTCATAATAATTATGATATCAGTTTATTCTGCAACAAAATACTTTCACAAAATGAAATTTATGACATATTAAATAAAGTTTGGACACCAGAAATAAATTATAAATTTCCGATAACATCAATTACTTCTGGAAAAGACCAAAAAGTAAGAAATCTTAAATTTCAATATGCATGGTTACTGCGATTTCCTTGGTTGTCGTATTCAGGAATACAAGACGGTGCATTTTGTAAATTTTGTGTAGCGTTTTCGAAATCTCATGGTGGACACAATTCTCAATTGTTAGGTAGTCTTGTAGTAAAAAAATTTAATAACTGGAAACACGCGGTTGAAATATTTACCAAACACTCATCTCTAGAATATCACCAAAAATGTTTTCTTGATGCTACTAATTTTTCAAACGTTTTAAAAAATCCAAAAATGTCTATTGAACAACAATTAGATACCGAGAGAGTTAAACAGATTACAGAAAATAGAAACAAAATTAAACCAATAATTGAAGCTATTATTTTATGTGGGCGTCAGAACATTTCTCTACGAGGGCATCGTGATGATGGTCGTTTAGTTATCACTAAATCTGATGACAATGACTTAAAAAATAATGAAGGAAACTTTAGAGAAATTCTTCGTTATAGAGCTCAAGGAGATTTAAATTTGAAAATGTGTTTAGAAAGTGATGGTACAATTAAATATACGAGTAAAACAAGTCAACATTCTATTATTGAAGCCTGTAATTCAGTTTTACTCAAAAATATTGTAGCACGTGTAAATTTTGCAAAATGTTTCTCAATACTCGCTGACGAAACAGCTGATATATCGGGCGTGGAACAAATGTCTCTCTGTGTCAGATTTGATGATTTAAATAAACTTGTGCTTTGTGAAGAGTTTTTACAATTTGTACCAGCACATGATACAACAGGTAAAGGTTTAGCAAATTTAATATTAGAAACTCTTAAGCAATTCGGTGTAGAGCTTAAATTTCTTCGTGGACAAGGTTATGACGGTGCTGCTTCTATGTCGGGAATCTATAACGGCGTTCAATCTCACATAAGACAAATATATCCTTCTGCGATGTATGTTCATTGCTCTGCACATATTTTAAACCTTGTTGTCTCTAAATCATGTGGTGTGCGACCAATCATGAATTGTTTAAGCTTGATTGGCGAAATTCGAGATTTTTTCATACATCCCAAACGAAAAATGTTTTATCATACAAAATTTTAGATTCCTCTAATGACACAACAAAAAAAACACTAAAACGTAGTTGTGCAACGAGATGGATTGAACGTTATCACGCGGTGCATGATTTTTTAGAACTTTTTGAATTTATTGTAGAGTCTTTTAGTGAAATATCAGAATGGAACGATCATGATACAAGTGGAAAAGCACAACGCTTACAAAAATCAATCTTAGATGGAGAATTCATTATTTCATTATTAATATTATCAAAAGGTTTTGGATTTGGTTTACCCCTATCTAAACAGTTGCAAAAAGTTGACATTGATTTAAAATTAGCAACTAGATTAGCTGATGAAACTTTAGAAGAAATGAAATGTTTTAGAAATAATGCTGAAAACTCATTTAAAAAAATATATACAGCTGCACATGATTTAGCTGCTCAATTTCAAGTGGAAATAACAATGCCGAGAGTTATAGGAAGACAAGTACATAGAATGAATATTCAAGCAAAATCTACCGAAGAGTATTACCGTGTATCCATATTTAATCCGTACATGGATTCTTATATAACTGAACTTGAACAAAGGTTTGTCAATCATAAGATTAAGCTTAACAATTTTCAGTCACTGTTTGATACAGAAGAAAATGAAGATAAATTTATTCAATTAGCCGATGATTACAAAGATGATCTGGAGTTCACAAATCATTCGTTATTATCAACTGAATATAAATTATGGCAAAGAAGATTAAAAAACATGGGAAAAAAGCCAGAAAATGCACTCCAAGCAATGACATTTTGCAATAAAGAAATGTACCCAAGTGTCTTCAAACTCCTTCAGATCCTTGCTACTATACCAGTTTCTACTGCATCAAATGAGCGCTCCTTTTCAAATTTGAAAAGAATCAAAACATATCTACGGAATTCTATGAACGAGGTAAGAATAAATAATCAAATATTATGCAAAATACATCAATAAAAAAATATTTTGATTTCAGGCTAGACTAAACGGCTTGGCAATGATGTCGATTCATAGGGATGAGCAATGCTTAACAGTTGACGCAGTCTTGGCAGAACTAGGCAAAACCAAAAGAAGATTAGATTTTATTTTGTAAATTTTATGAATATAGACAATATAGTATATATATTATATACATAAGCACGATATAATATAACACATTTGTTTTTATAAAAATAAAAATAACACATTTGAAATGCATATTATTTTTTAGGACCCCCCCCCCAGAAAAATTTTGAAAATCCGCCACTGATCCACAATATAATATAAACTTATTAAAAGTACCTACACATAGTTCTTCAAAAATAGTAATAATATTGTGAAGTTTTCATACTAATATAAGTGACGTATTAAATACATTTTACAAATATTCTACATTTTTGTCCCTACTAGACCCCCCCCCCCCCCCCCACTAAAGAAAAAAAAAGTTTTCTATGTGGCCAGGTAACAATTTGAATGGCCTGCAAACATTTTCGCACCAACAAAAAAAAAGTTGAAATGACGCCCCTGATCACCACCGGGAGTGGTATACAACCTATGAAGGCCGATAAATAAACACTTTTGTGCACCAAAGGCATACAAAATTGAAAATGTATTATGATTCAAGGAATACAATACAAAATGTTATATAGAATAATGACTTATATCTTCTAAATTATTTGCATGCATGTATTTGTATACTTTCTTTTTTTTCAAATACAATTATTAATATTATTAAATACTGTAATTTTTAAATTTTCAAAAAAATATATGAAAAATGTTAATTCACTAAATTATTATACGATGCTATAAATTATAATTCTTATTATAATTCTTTCAGAGTATTACAAATTATAATGAACAAATAATAATTCATAATTACATAGACATAGGGTAATAGGGGGGAGGGCTTAGCCCACTCTGAGCCATCTTAAGCCCTCCCCAATAAAGACATGTTCATAATTTTAATACTACACATTTTAATATATAGCCTATCTTTATTATAATCAATTATACATATAATTTATGAGTTAAAAAATGTGCTTTAACCCTCAACTGGTATCGTCGGGTCAAAAATGACCCGATGGTTAAACATTTAAACATAATGATTAAATAAACATCGTTGTACATTTAATTCCTTGGAATATTTTTTCATCCATGCTCAACCTATTACCATGTGAAATAAATAGAGAAATAAGATTTTTCCCTTATGAATTATCATTAAATGATAAGCGGTCGGGTCTGTGTTGACCCGACGATACCATTTACGTGTAATTATTTCATTTTTTCATTATTATTACTAATTATTCATTATGACTGATCAAATTGTAAATTGGCTTGACGAAGATATCGACGAAGACGTAAGTGATGCTGAAAGTATTTGTAGTGATCATTCCACTGATTCAGAAGAATTTATATCAGATGAAAAACCTGATTTGGAAGTAAGTGAGAATGTCAATATATCGAATTCACAGTTCATTTATGGAAAAAAAGGTGGAAAATATGATCGATATAAATGGTGTATTAATCCTTTTCCTCAATCACGTACTCGACAACACAATATTATAACTCATTTACCTGGGCTAAAAGGGTGTCGCGGTCCTGTGAGGAGTCGCGAGGATGAGGTGGTACGGGGTCTTTTGACCACGTGAACAAAAAAAAAAACACAAAAAACTATAAATACGAAACGACGGGTGTTGTTTATTTTGTAGCGTTTTTATGAGAGAAAACTTAAAAAAACAAACAACAGGCAACGGAGAAACAAAATTCTACGCAAGAACTGTAAAGGAAAAAAAAACAAAAAAAGAGAACAACGGTGATGGGTGGTGCAACGGTCTCAGCCGCGGGTTGAACCTCTTTTCTCGGTCGTCGAAAAACTAGTGACATTACAATCCGGTTCACCCAACGGCCGGCCGACGGTTCACAGCGCGGGTGTCGCGCGCCGGCGTCGTCCGTCGTCGATTGGCGGTTTGTTTGAGAAGCGTAGCGTGGCTTTCCGCGTAAAAGGCTATTTGAATTCAAACAGCTATTACGCGGGACCGCGTCAAGGGGATGCCAGCAAATTATCTTTGTTATCTACTTCTATAGATTTTTGGAATGTGTAATTTGATGACGATATTATACGCATCACAGTGAAGCATACTAATGAAAAAATAACCGATTTAAATTCAACATACGGAAAATATACTGCCTCATATATTAATCATACCGACGATGTTGAAATAAAAGCGTTAATTGGTCTCTTATACTTATGTGGGGTATTCAAATCTGGTCATGAAGATGCAATAGGGCTGTGGCAATCGGATGGTACAGGGCGTGATATTTTTAGAGCAACCATGTCTTACAAACGGTTTTTATTTCTCCTACCAGCTCTTCGATTCGATGACCCGGTTGAAAGAATTGCAAAAAAATCTAATGGTGATAGATTAGCTCAAATATAGAAATATTTCAACTTTTACTTGTAAATTTTCAATCTAATTATACACCTTCGGAATATATGACAGTTGATGAAATGCTCGTTGGATTTCGTGGAAGATGTGCATTCCGAATGTACATTAAAAGTAAACCCCGTAAATATGGTTTAAAAATTATGTGTTTATTTACACTAAATAATTAAAGAATACATTTACTCTTCGAATACAAATTATTAAAACAATATTAATTCAAGTGATAATACAATAAAAATGTAATTTAAAATTACAGTAAAAATACTATAAAAATAAGAAAAAATTAAAAATAAAAATAAATAGGTTTGTTTACCCAACTGGCAAATTTTTGTACGCCAACTTTTCAATAAATTCCAAACGAGTTAACATTTTATTTTGAAATTGATGCATAATGTCATTAATATAATCTTCTTTTTCTAATACCTCCCGTCGTTTTTTTGTTACATTTGAGCTACGAATTTTGACATAAACATCGGTTTGTACATTTTTCAAGATTTCTACAAATTGAAATATATTTGGATACGCAGAGTAAAACATACTGTTTAGTTTCGAATGGAATGACTCGCATGAATTAGTAGTGCGCTGCAATGAGTTAGAAAATTCAGCCCATAATGACGGTGGAAATTTAGAATTTGGTAAAACATAATTTCTTTCGAAATAATTACAAAAATCATGCAATTGCTGATTATTTGGTTTTATGGCCATGAGGTCTTCAGCAAAACATTTATGAACATCCTCAGGTTTTAAAAAAGATAATCCAAAGAATAATTTTAAAAATTTTCCCACTTCTGATTTATTTTTAAAATTCTTACAAAGACCAAGTGATTGAATTTTTCTCCACATAGACTGGCCTAAGTGAAAACGACAGCCTTTGCGAATTACTTCGGGGAAAATTTCTGAAATTGCTGTGTGTATTGCTTGTTCAAAATCAGCGTAAATTATACCTGGTGTAAAATTTAAATTCAATTCAACCATTTTTTCTATAAACTCGGAAAAAGCATCTTTATATATTTCTTTAGTTTTTCCCGTTAATAAAAAAATACTAACGGTGTATAATTTGCATTTTTAGCTCCATGAATTATGAATAATTGGTAATGGTCTGAATAGTGGTGAATAATGGTCTGGGACAGCTTTTAAACGCCCCATCAACATATAAAACATCACATTCAGTTAAATGTTTTAAGTTGGATTGTGTTGAAAATGCTACAATATTTTTTACTGAATTATTTATGAATAAAAATATTTCACCTCGATTTGTTTAATTTCACCTAAATTTGTAAGAGCCAAATGTAGTTCTTCTAAATTTGTAGGCAACTTTGGAATAATGCTTGACCGCGCATAATGAATATTTTTTCTTATCAGCGTCGTATCTGCAGTAGTCAAACTGGATATGTCTCCTTGGCGTAATTCTTTATGTAAAATTTTACACGGTTTTTCATACGGATCATCCAGAGCTTTACGTTTTAATTTGTTGCTGACTTTTTGTCGAGTTAAAATATTTATATCATCCTTGTCATGATCGTGATTTAAAACACTAATAACAATATCACCATTTTCACTTAACTTAAAAAAAGATTTACACAAACGTTTAGTACATGCCCATCTCTGTATGTTGTTATTTAAAAATTTTTGAAAATGAAATTTATACCCGTTAATTATATATAATTTTTTATTTTTTTCACTTAACATTTGATTCACTTCCATTTTGGTCGCGATTGAGTGTTGACTATCAACTGATATTCAATTCCAATTTCATATAGAATATAGATCGTTTAATATTATTTATCAAATTATCAGCTTATATCTTATTACCGAAAAGTCCCATTCCCTACATAGTACTACTAGTACATACTAGTATTTATAATCAATGATAATACCCATATATAGCTATCATATTAAATACAGATAAATGATTCTCCGGCCGACACATCCAACTCGGTGAAAACCGGTTGTCTTTAAATAAAATATGCGCACGCAATTCAGCTCTGTCGTGAAGAAACCACGCACGCAATTCGGCTGTGTCTCGAAAAAACCGCGCACGCAATTCGGTTGTTGTCAAACATAGTTCTTTTTTTCTGCACGCAATTCGGATGCAGCCATGATAATAGATCAGTGAATTATTCAAACGATATTTTTTTAGATCCTAATCATATTGTAAGTTATGATTTAAGTATAAGATACTGAATTTTGTAATTATAATATAAAGCAAACATTTTTAAAATGTAAAAATATTTCTTAATTCAATATAGTTGTAATTATTAATACTTATTTAATTTTAATTTAAGGATGCTTCAACAGCTAATGAGTTAGTAGAAAATATTATTGAAATTAATTCAGATGTTGATCTAGATAATTATGATATTGTATTAGTTCCTAATCATGAAGTAAGTATAAATTTAAGTATGAAATAATGAACTTAGTAATTATAATGTTAAATAAAAATTACAAGACAAGTAATCAATTTGTAATAAAGTACTCAATATTGAAATCCCTAGTATTTAAAACTGTAGTCAAATTTTTGCTTCAAAATTTGATTATAAAATAATATTTATTGTGTAATATTATATTTTAACCAATCAATAATATTATAATTTTTAATTTGTTATTAAATTAAAATATAAATTACTATTGAATAAATTGAAAATGTATTATCATTATAAAAAGTCATGAGGAAATATTAATATATTATAATAATATTATGGGTTTTAAATTTTTTTTTATAAACAAATTGTTAACATTTTTCATTTTGATAGTATTAAAATACTTCTACAGATTTATTACTTTGTTTTAATTTTAGTAATATGCATTAAAATAAATAATTTATTATTCATAATTGTCGGATATCTGTAAAATCCTCGATAACGTTATTTGGCCGCCGGCCTGTTATCTACAATAATTGTCGTCGGTCATTACGGTAGACTCCACATCGAGAATATTCGATACCCCCGCCCTGCCTGTGCCATCTCGGTCACTGCCTGCCGTCTCACCGCGAACCCGTCAACGTCTAGTTTAGTGACCCTCGGTCTGTTCGTTGCAACTGTTGCAACGGCCCCGGCACCTTTTTCACGTCCGCGTGTTGCGCGACAGACTATTTTTTTGCGTGATCGATGTTGTGAATGTGTCGTGTTAAGTATTCATCGGCCGTGGCGTTTCGCGTGTGTTAAGTCGATCCGTCCATATTAGTTACCCGTCGATCACCTGTGGTACGTTGTCTCGTGGTGTACGCGGGCAGGTGTATCTGGTTGTTGGCCGTCGCCATTGTGTTGCGTGGAGTATCGGCGACGTCCGAATTATTAGTGTGCGCCACCCGTCAGTGGCCATCGTTGGGATTCCCAGTCCACCAGCGTCGACTCGCCGTATGGACCAATTAAGCAGTCGGAAGGTGAACGAGTGGCAACATTGCGGGTACCAGGGAGACCGGTGATTGTATCATTATATTATTATTTTGTATCATTTGTACCTACGTGTTAATTTTACCTATGTATATCCATTAGTGGGCGCCCATCCATTTCATATGAATGTAAAACATTGTAATCTTACATATTAATATTAGGGCGGTGCTTCTGGCTCGCCATTAGAACATATTACCTTGAGTTCTTCATTCTTATTTATATTGACGTTACGTATAAGGGACCCACTCTCATCCGTGCCTTGCGTGGTGGTGCTTAGCGCTATCATTTTGTTCAGTCAGAGCGTGGAGCAATACAACACGATAAAATATTATTTAAGTGTAGCCGAGTCGGTCGATGCCTCTGGGTCGACAGTAAGGACTTTGTGCGACATTTTTGGTAGCAGAGAGCGTGGTTACGTCCACATCTTATTTATTGTATTGTGTAGGATCTATGGGCCCGTCCTTAAGTTAAGTGTGTTTACTATTATAGCTAGTTAACTTTTGTTTGACACGTTGTGGTCGTAAACATTGTATAGATTAAAATTAATTTTGCGATTTAATCAATAATTCACGGAAAAAAAAAAAAAAAAAAAAAAGCGCATTACTTGTGTCTTATTATTTTGATTTTGCATGTTTATAATATTTGTATTATTATTTTGCGTAAAGCGCGTCACTTGCCCCGTTATTTATTTAATTTGTCGAATAATTCCTTTTGTATTATTATTTCGCGAAAGGCGCATTAATTGTGGTGTTCTGATTTATGTTTGGCTCTGCAAATTAATAATTTTATTATTATTTAGCGTTAAGCGCGCGTTTGTTGGCGTAATAATATATTTTGATTTTGCGTCTAATAATTTATTATTATTATTTTTGCGTGAAGCGCGCAACTTGTCGTTTCTATTTATTTTTATTTGCGTTTATTGATTTTAATTATTATTATTTCACGTAAAAGCGCTTTTATTGCTTTGTGATTTATTATATTTTGATTTTGCGTCTAATAATTTATTATTATTATTTTTGCGTGAAGCGCGCTACTTGTCGCGCTCCTTTTATTTAATTTGTTGAATAATTTTGATCATTTTGTCGCGTTAAGCGCGCCCTTGGTCGCGTGAGAATCTACTTTGGGCTAAATTATTTCATTTTGCGCTTAGTATTTAATTGTATTTGCATATTAAAAAAAAAAATCAACTAAAGCAGGTTCTGTGAGGTCTAGTGGTGGTCAAGTCATCAAACCTACCCGCTTACCTGAGATACCACTGCCCACGTTCGACGGCGACATTTATGAGTGGGTTACATTTCGTGATCGATTCACAACATCGGTGGACAATCGAACATATTTATCCGATATCGATAAGTTCTACTACTTGGTTGGGTGTTGCAAGGGGGCTGCTCGAGATGCTATTCGAGGCATTCCGGTATCAGACCACAATTACAGGCTGGCGTGGTCCACTCTCGAGGAAAGATTTGACAAACCCCGTCTGGTAGCACGTTCATTAATTGAAAAATTGTTAAATGCTCCGCGAGCTCCTTCAGAAAATTTGGTTGAGTTGAATAAATTGTTGGTGGTGTTCGATGAAGGCGTGTCACTACTTGAGTCCATGCATCTACCAAATTTAGGCGATTTTATATTATTCTCCATAGCTTCTCGATGTTTGCCTACTTATAGCATCAAGCTATTTGAAGCCCAATTAGCCAACAGTTTTCCTACGGTGCAAGAGTTGTTGAAGTTTGTGAAATCTCGTGTGGCCATATTAGAATGCATTCCACCAGAGCCTACATCAAATCAACCAAACTCTCACAAATCTACTAAGGCTTCAGCACATAATTCGAGGAAGCCGCCACTGCATACCTCCATGATTACCAGCAGTAACCCGTCAAAGGTATCACAGTCTTGCAAGTGTTGTAAGGGTACTCATGGTTTAACGTCATGTCCAAAGTTCAAGGGTTGGACGCAAGAGATTCGTAACAATTGGGCGCGAGACAATAGGATTTGCTTTCGATGCCTACGTACAGGACACTGGGTGACTAAGTGCAAGTCTTCAAATGTATGCGGTCAATGCTCCCGAAGGCATCACTCGCTTCTGCATTCAGCTGGATTTGCCGCTCCGTCCAAGGAAGAGAATTCATCGGATGAGGGGCAACCAGACGTTGCCACCACATCGTCATGTCTTGGCCAAAATACTTCACCGTCGGTAATTCTCGGTACAGCTCTCATACACATGTCCGACAACGTTGGCGTGTTGCATACGGTCCGGGCGCTCATTGATTCAGCCTCACAAATTAGTGCTATTACTTCAGAGTGCACGAATCGTTTGGGACTCCGGATGCAAAAGTGGACATTACCTGTATCCGGTATCGGTGGTGTTCAGGTACAAAACGTTTTGGGGTTAGTGCGCTGTCAAGTACAACCAAAATACACCTGAATGGATAGATAACAAATCAAAAAAAAAAGGTTAAACTTGGGTTTAGAGCACACAAACAGAAAGGGAAAAAAGATAAAATCAAAACAAATGGGTGCACCATGTAAATGCAAAAAGAAATGCTCTGAAAAAGTTAGTGAGGAAATACGTAAGGAAATATTTGATGAATACTAGGGTTTAGGGGACCATTCAAGACAATGAGACTTCATTGAAAGGTATGTCAAAATATTTGATAAAAAAGTTTCAACAAACTCATCATCTTCACGTAGACAGATTTCAAAAAAATATTTTTTATCCCTTAAAAATAAAGAGATTCAATGTGTGTGCAAAGTTATGTTTCTGAACACACTTGCTATATCAGAAAAAGTAGTTTTTAATGTGGGGAAAAAACTAGAATTATCTCCAACAATAACAGCTGACAAAAGAAGTACACATACAAATCGACCACATAAAATACATAGTGAAGTTATAGCTTGTATCAAAAAACACATTGACATGTTACCAGTAGTTGATTCACACTACACAAGACAAAATACTACAAAACAATACTTAGAGTCAGACCTATCAATAGCAAAAATGCATCGTTTTTATTTAGAATGGGCCCAAAAAGAAACAACTAATGTCATGGCTCAGAATGTCACTCTGAGGCAATATTCGGATGTATTTAATCAATCGTATAACCTTAGTTTTTTTAAACCTAAAAGAGATTTGTGTGACCATTGTCAATAATTTGATATAGCTAGCCCAGAAGAGAAAGAGTTACAGAAGGCTATGCATGATGAACATTTAGTAAACAAGAACATTGCTAGAGATCAAAAAAATATTGATAAACAACGATCAATTAATAACCCTGAGTTGTGTGTTACCGTTTTTGATTTGCAAAAAGTTCTTACTACACCCCAAGTGTATCTTTTTATTATAAAAGGAAATTTGCAGTGTATAATTTCACGGTATAAGATATTGGTAAAAAATTAGGTTATTGCTATATGTGGAATGAGTCAGAGGCAAAAAGAGGGCCGAATGAGATAGGGACATGCTTAATGAAGTTTTTGAAGTACATAACTGAAAAAGGAGTAAAAGAATTTTGCTTCTATTCGGATAATTGCGGTGGTCAAAACAGAAATCGTTTCATTTTTGCAATGTGGGAGTATGCAGCCTTCACCCTAAAAATTAAAATCACACATAGATTTTTAGAAAAGGGGCATACCCAAAATGAGGGTGATAGCATGCATGCATGCATCGAAAATGCCCAAAAAGGTAAAACTATTTATGTCCCTGCTCAATGGGTAACATTAATTAGCTGTGCGAAAGTTACTGGAAAGCCTTACACAGTGATTGAGGTATCAAATGAAGATTTTTTGGATTTCAAACCATTAGTCGATGACAAACTGTGTAAGTTACCAGCTTATGATGGTAGTAAAATCAAGTGGAATACCATAAGAGAAATAGCTGTGACTTTTGAAAAGCCTTTTTAATTATGCATACAATATGATTTAAGTGCTTCAGACTTTGTCGAAATCGATATATCACGTCTTAAAAAACATAGGGGAAGACATCAACATCGCTTTAAACCAATAAAAGCATACAATGAAAAATTACATATTGGAAAACCAAAAATTGCGGATTTGTTATCACTATGCTCAATGGGACTTGTTCCATCAACATACCACGACTTCTATAAGTCTTTTGAATCAACATAACAATATTATATTATATTATTTTGTTTTAATTATTTACTTTTTATTATTATAATATTTTGATTATTATGATGTTGTAAAATTTTATTTTATTTTTTATTTTGTAATTAGTCTGTGCTAAAAGTTATAACATTTTTTTTATTATCATTATTTAATTATATTTAATTAAATGTTTAATTGTTTTGTTATTCATCTGTGCTAAAAGTTATACATTTTTTTTTATTATTTAATTTTGTTAAATAAAAAGTTAATTTTGTGTATTGTTACTTATTTTATTCCCTTGAAGAATAATATTATGATAAATATTTTTGTTTTCTTAATAATTAAAAGGATTAAAATTCAAGTATTTCACGTCATTATTCCCAAAACATATTTTTATGTTGATTCTACTTTTTTTTATAGCTGTCCAACCACGATAAAGGTCGTAAGTATAGATACTACTTTTTTTTTTGCTAGTCATCCACGAAAAAGGTCGTAAGTATAGATACTACTTTTTTTTATAAGTAGTATGTCGTAAAAAACCCTGAAGTCATAATTTTTTTTAAAAACTGATTATTATAATAATTACGGTAACCTTCATTTTACCAGTCATGTTATTTTGGAAAATGTACGTTTAAAAATAAAATAAAAGAAGAATATGAATTGCAATGCTTATTTTATTCATACTGAAAAGTTAGAAAAAACGAGTTACAACCTTTTTCCTTAAAATACCTCATACTATTTGTATTATATAATATATAATCATCATATATTTATTCGTATATACATATTTACACATTTATACACATATAGGACCTGGTACACTTACATATTATGTACCTTTTTCCGCCGTGTAGGAACTTACATATGTACCTTTTTCCGCCGTGTAGGAACTAACATGGGTACCTGGTTTTTACCCTGTAGGAACTTACATATGCCCGTGTAGGAACTAACATATGTAATTGTTTACCTGCTACTCTCGTGTAAGAACTTACTATTTCCCAAAAAAAGCACCGGCTCTGACGCCGACTAAACCAAGTTTAACTGTATGATATGTAATATATTATAGGTTTGATATGAGTGATGAGTGATGACAAAAAATAAACATATAGGTATCTACTTCTAAACCACTTTACTATAATATCCAAAATTAAACATTTTATTTTTCATAAATAGGTACAATGTACTTATGTACATATCAAATGCCATTTGTATATTTATAACTGAACAGGAAATATGAATACCTACTACTTCATAGTTTTTACTGTTGCCTGTATATTAAGTAAACAGCAATTTAAACTGGAGCCCGAATATTTGGGTCTGTCTATATCCGTTAGGCGTTAGTGTTGCTGTTAAATAATTTATACATACATAGACTTAGGGTTACTATGCTCTAGTGGAACTTTAAACTATATACTTAATTCTGCTTGAATATTCAGTGGCGTATTTAAGAATATAGTGCCCCGAGTAAAAAATGAAGTAGCGCTACATTTGACAATCCCCTTAATATTTGAAAAGTGACAACACATATTATACATAAATTATAAACAATACATGTATTGTATTGCATTATATGCATTATATGCACTTATACATGCGTAGTCTTCGAGTCTTCCACGATACCAAAAATAAACCCCCAATAATGTGTCATATCATCTTAACACCCCGAAACAAGTCTTATAAATTTATTTTTAAAACTTATACCCTTCTACATTTTAGATGGCCCACGGTAATTTAATGTTCTACCGTAAAAAGTGACCTATATGGCTATATAAAACCGTTTTTTTTTGGTAACATACTATAAAAATACAAAATAAATATCCGCAATTTATCCACGTTGCTTTCCGTTTTTGGTCACGGACAACCTTCGCTGCATATAGCCCCCAACGAAAAGCTGGGTGAGCGCTAAGGAGGGGCCGTGCTTCCTCGTCCGGCTGTCACCGTACGAGTCCGCCCGGCTCTATCACTCGGCAGCCTTTCCCTGGCCAAGCATGCGGCCTTTTACCACATAGTATACTCCAGTATACCGCCACCCCGAAACCAAACCGCCATCGACCGAGGACAGTGTCCGCGAACGTGTTAATCTCTCAACACCGAGGGCCCCCCCCCCCACATCCCGAAGTACCATTATCGCCTCCCGTGGGGTAAAGCACATCAATGGTGGGATGCACGGACGAAGCTTCGTCGGCGACTTGCCTCAGCTTATTGTCCTCCCGAGATTTGGACCGTGTACCGCGGGCTCACGGTGGGCCCTTGCAACGCCTCCCAGAGCTAAGCCAAGTGACCGACCCGCTCTTCACGAGGTCGCAGTCAGAACCTCTCAACGCCTTAGTCCCCGAGGGTTTCGGTGCGTCCGCGCCCTGGGCGCCGGCCCCGACTGGCCTAATACCCTTATAGTCGCCTCGTATGACAAGCAGGGATTACTGATGCGGAATTCTAAACGGCCACCCGCAGCAGGGCCGAGCTCCTCGTCCCAGACGTATGAGTGCGCCCCGGGTCAGGACGCACTCGAGCGTGTCTCACCGCTACTGCCGCTTACACCATGCGCACTCATACGAGACACCCCGAGTGCTGTGCCATCCGTCATAGTTAGTACTTCTCTTGCAAAGGTCTTCAGTGCTGTGAAGGTTCTTCGAGACCTAAGGAAGGCTCCGTTTGCTGGAGGCCACGCTTCACCTTCTTCCCTCATAACTCTTTTTAGTTTGTGTCTTGGCGCTGCTGCCCTTGGGCAGAACCTAAGAACATGGTTGACCGTCTCCGACTTGCAGTCACAAGCGCAGATCGGGTCATTAACCAGTTTGAAACTATAGAGTTTGGCCTTAAAGTCCCCATGGCCGGTGAGGAACTGCGTCGTGTAGTGGTCCAAGGCCAGGGGCAGGTGGTATCGTTGTCTTACAGACGGTATCATTTTCTGCGTCCAACTCCCTTTGTTCGTGCTCGTGTACCTGTCTTGCCACTCGTTAACCAACACGTCAGTGATTGTGTCCTTTTCATCGGCTGTTATTTTCTCCCGGGCCAGGTCTCTCAAGGACGCTTGGTGCCTAATCTCCAGGTCCAGGGGGAGTGTGCCAGCTACTGCTGCAAGGCAATTCGTTGAAGACGTTGTGTACGCGCCAGTGATTGCAGGCAGTGGTTTTCTCTGCGCGCTGAGGAGTTTTACGCGACTTTTGCGGAATTTCGATCCTTCTACCCAGATCTCTGCTGCGTACGCTACTCTCGGCTGGAAGACGCCTTTGTAAATTATACTGGCGGCAGATTGGCCCATGCCCCAGTTTGCCGAATACAGGGCTTTAAGCCGGCTGTACATATCGGCAGACTTTTTACTAACGGCCGCGACGTAATCCCAATAGCTGCGTCTTGGGTCAAGCAAAATTCCAAGATACTTTGCCGTAGGAGATGACTCAATCCTAGGCACATCGGTGGCTGTACCGAAAGCGACGCTGTAGCCTGGTTTCAGCCCACCTTTGAGGGAGAAAGCTGTGTCATTCCAGCAGAGAACTCCAGCGCGAATGCTGACGCCTATACATTGAATTTGTTCAGCTGCTTTTCAATGCGTGCGAAGGCTGTCTTCGGCCTGGCCGCACCTACCATTAGCAGTATATCATCTGCATACGTTATGATCCTGGAGACATTCGGGCTTATTAATGTTCCGTAGATCAGTGAAATCGCGACCTTCCATAGTGTTGGGCCAAGCTGGGACCCTTGTGGGCATCCTCGTTCCAGCATACGCCTGTACAACACTAGTTAGCCCACCTATTTGTCAGGTAGTACTGCACTAGTCTTATGGTTCCTAGAGAAGCCCCGAGGTTTATGAGCTGGGTGAGGAGGGGAGACCATTTCACGTTGTCGAACGCGCAAGTTATATCTAGGAAAGTACCAAAGATATGCCTCGAACTGGACGAGTTGACCCAGTCATAAACCGCCTCTAGGGAACTGGACGTGGATCTTCCAGTCGTGAAGCTGTGTTGTTCTGCGTGCCTGTCCAGAGTGGTCTCATTCACTATTTTGTGTATGATGATGGTCTCTAGTGCTTTACCCAGGACCGGTAGCAGGCTGATCGGTCTGAATAACTTGACCAGAGATACGTCTATTGCGCCTGGTTTCGAAACGAGTACGAGCTCCGCCGATTTCCAACACTCGGGGAATTGACCGCTCTTTACGCACTGGCCGAAGAGATGCGTGATCGGCTCCTTTAGCGCTGGCCAAGCCTTCCTGAGCGTGCTGGCCGTAATGCCATCCATGCCAGGTGTACCAGAGGGTTTAATACGCCATATAGCTGCTTTGATGGTCTCCGGCTCAGGGAGCTCAGCTTCTTCCAGCGGGCCCTGGTAAATTAGATCACCTTGTAGCGGATCTTTTGGCACAAATTTGTCCAATATCAATTCGGCCGTATCACTCTACGGTTTTCGAGCTGTCCTCCTTCGTAAGAGTGCACGGTATCGAACTCGACCGGCTGCCGTACTTGGCCCAAGTGAAGGCTCTGGACCAGGGGTTTGTATTTAAGTCATTAGCGTAGTTCTTCCACGCTTCAGTTTTTTGTTTTCTTATTTCTAATAGGAATTTATTTCTAAGGTGATTTAATTCTGGCTGGTTCAGGCCTTGGCGTCTTTTACGCACGAGTTCCTTCCTGAGCGTGGATAACTCTGGAGACAAGAACCCATGGTGGCTTACCCGGGACTCTAGCCGGTCTCTTTTTCATCATTGATTTGTCTGCTGCCGTTTTCAGTGCACGGCTAATGACCTCGGCCGTCGCGTTTATACAGTCGTATGGGATGCGGCCTACCTCGCCGAGGAGGGTTGAGTTGAACCGTTCCCAGTCCGCAGTCTTTGCGTTATACCGCGCGGGTCCCGGATTTCTCGGGGGTGGTTTGCTTACGTGCAGGCTGTAACTTATAACCCTATGATCGCTATCGGTTTGGTCGCTGCCCTCCCGATTCCGAACGATGTGTCCTATGTCAGCCAACGTAAGCGTTACATCTATGTTTAATGTCCTATTGTCACGGCGGCGGAAGGTGTTCATTTGACCAGCCACGTTATGAACCCGAAGACCATATCTGTCAATAAACTCCTCTACGGTTCTCCCGCGACGGTTACGGATTTCCGAAAACCAGAGTTTTGAGTGGCCGTTAGTGTCCGCCCCGATCAATGTGCGTTTTTCCTTTTCCGTTATTTGGCTCAGTCGCTCAATGCGGAGGATTGTTGATATGTTAAACTTGAAGTAGGCCGACACAAGTACAACATAGTCCCTTGGGCCGAACGTGACTCTTACCGCAACTGTGTGGCTTGACGAATAGGCCCCTAAGAGGATGGTCTGAAATCGTTTAGTCAGGACTATTACTGCCGCACCGGCATCCCGACTGATGTGCGCACGTCTGCAGGTTTCGAACGCATAGACCGTATTGTTGTTCAATATGAGCGGTTCTTGGACTAGGACAAAGTCGATTTTCTATTCAACACAAAGCTCATGGAGCTGGTGGCTAGCCGTGCGGTCCCGGCTTAAGTTATGTTGGACTATTTTGATGGTAGCCAAACTGCGTAAATCAGCATTCATAGTTGGTGTAAGTCTGTATTAGCCTTATTTTAGACTCCCAAGTTTTACAGTCTTTTGATAAGGACTTATGTCGACCCTTACACTGCGTGCACGTAGGTCTGCCCGTGGACTCGGGGCAAGAGCCCTTATCGTGGCCTGTTTTGGCGCAGTGGAAACATGTCACACCATCTTGTATGCAGTCTTATGCGTAAGCGAGAGACATCTTCTGCAGTACGGAGCCTCGGTGATCGGCCTAGGGAAGGATACCATTCCGATATACATCCTTTTGTTTAAAATCGCTTTGTACATGCTCAATCACCCAATCCGTGGTATCCGAGCCACGCTCGCCGCATCTGAATAGTGGCCTGACATCCAAGCTACTGGCCCCTTCAGTCGAAGTGTTCAACTCGATGAGCGAGTCATTAATGAACAATGCTTCTTAGTCTGAGGGAATGCCCTTCATTTTTACTTTGGGTTTTCGAGGTCCCGATTCGGTGATTGAAAGACCTTTCAAAACACCAGACAGGGAGCGTATGGCATTAGCTGTCTCTATATCAGCTGTAGTGACCAGGAAGTCACCGCTCCCTAGCTTTTTGAAGCCGTCCTCCTTTGGCTTCGGAAGAACCGCCCGGACCTTTGACCAAATGTCGTTACCAGAATCAGCGCTTACTACAAAAGCTGGCTTAACCTGCATTTTCCTTGCTTTTTCAACTTATTGTCACGGCTCGCCTTGACTCTTCTTGGAGTCGGGGTCGGAGTAGGCCGAATCTTCGCACCGATTCTCTCCTTAACGGGTCTCTTGCTCGTTACCGTGGCGTAGGTATTTGACGCTTTTCTACTCACCTCGGAGTCTGACAATTTCACCTCCATCAGGTCGATAATTTCCGACTCGGCACCTGATGTGGATGGACCAGGCTGGCTTACTACAACTGTACTGTCGGGGGTAAGCATTTTCAACTTAAAATCGCTCCCTGGACGACGCTTAATATCCTTTGTTTTAGTTATTTTAGAGACCTCCGACAAGGCCTTAACGACCGCCCTCAATGCGTTGGCTATTGGTTCAAGCTGACCTTTGATGCCGTAAACCGATCGGTTTAGAGTCGGAAAAGTTGCAGCTGCTTACTGCCGGTGAGGGGTGGATAGATTTTGACCTTTCCTGCAGGGAAGAGACTTTTTCTCTGAGGGCCCTAACCTCGGTGCAAAGTCTCTCGTTGTCCTTCCTGCTGTCTGACAATACGCCGTGTAGCGCCACGGATTCGCCTAGGAGCTCAGACGCTTCGATGTAGATGCCCCTGGTGGATACAACCAATTTGTCAACCAAGTCCATCATACTATCCTGCCATTTTTTGCCAATTTTGGTTGTCTCAATCATGGTGATGAGCCCAGCCTTGATGTCTTCATAGACCTCATCTTGGTGTTCAAGATGGCGTGACATCGCCTCGGTATGGGACTCACCAGGGACACCAGCGTTCCTTCTCTTTCTGGGATTCAAGATAGGAGTCGGAGTCGAGAACTGCTCCTCGTCTCCAGCGCCACCTCTAATCCTCAGGATTGTCGGCGTATGTCTGTCGGACCAACTGGTCTCCGGCATTATCATACCAGTCTGAGGCTGAGAGTCCTTTTTCAACTTGTTGGATATCTTGCCCGTTGGCGCGTCAGAGATATAGTTGTTATTATTTTTTGTAATGTCAATACCAAGGTCAAGTGTTTTTCCGTAGGAACGTCAACCAGGCCGTTCAGCTCTGGTCGTTGATGAAAAGAGATCTGCCCCCCCCAAAAAAAAAAAAAATCCGTGGGCCAATGCTCCCGCAGGAGGTGAATTCACCGGCTCGACCGGCTAATCACTTGGGGTAATTACAGTTTTTATCACTTCCATCATGTGGTTTGCGGGTGTCCTTCCCTACGTTTTAAATCTACCGCCAAGCTGAGCCCTGCTCCTTCCGGCTCACGTCGGGCTAGCTCGTGAGTTGCGTTCAATGTGCCTGCCTGGTCAAGGTGTGTCAAATCGGTGCCTGGCACCTACGACCGGAGACGCCATCCTCCGGAAGTTCTGATCGGTGCAAGGCCACAGACGGTTAAGTCCATGGCCGAGCGTGACCGCACGTCAACCAGCTAAGGTCACCGTGCGATCGCCCCAGTTAAGGGTTGGCACCTGTACGCCCGTCCGCGATGGACCTCAGACCCTGAGGCCGGGTTACGCCCGCGACGCCTGCCAGCCGAACGACACTGCAGGACGACTGGTTTCTTTCGCTGGTTGCTGCCAGCCCGAGGTGTAGGCTCGCCGCTCGCGAGCGCACGACTTGGCGCCACGTAACGCCTGGGGCCGGCACAACTGGTTTAAACCGACCCTTGAGAGCCTCTTAGCGACCGGACCGAGGTCCAGCCGGGCGGGGTCGCCACGACAAGGTGGGCTTTCGTCGACCCCGTGACATTATTAAACAGTCAACAATAATTATACCCATATCAGAACATATTACGTCTTATATATATATATATATATATATGCTCCGTATAATACTATAATCCAGGGGTCGGCAATTAATTTATATGACGCCAAAAAAATCTTAAACATAATTTTATCATTAATGTATTTATTTTTGTACATTTTTTTAAAATCACATTTTTAGACACAGTATTTAATATTTAATTATTTATTAAGTAATAATACATTCATACTAATAATAACAAAATTTAATGAGAAAAATGACATTTTTTTCTTGGGCTAATTTTTTTAAAATCTGGTACTCTTGGAGAACAACTGATGCGTAAAGTGTTTTCAAGGTGTTGATCTGTTAATCTTGAACGGTATCGGTTTTTTGACACTTTCAACGCCGCGCGTGATTTCGGCAATTATACCGCGACGCCCCGTTGTTAATCCCGTGACGCGTTTACGCGTCAATGGCATTAGAAGCATAACTCTATTAATTCGTAAAATTGAAAAACATTTTAATATTACTTTTTAACAGCTTTATTGTTACCTTTTATGCATAAAATACTTGGACAGTACATACACATGTTATATGACATATAATATATGAATATAAAATTTCCGAACACAAAATAATAACCATAAAATAAATTGAAAAATGTGTAATAAAATAAAAAAAAATCTGTTTATCATAATTATATCATAAAACTAATGATTTACAATCTTTGTAAAATGTTTTAAAAAATGAATAAATATATAAATCATTAAAAATTTATAAAATTAAAAAAAACATATTATTTTGCATGATAATTTTCGAAACAGGATCCTAAACATAGAGGTGGATTATGTGGACAGAGAGAACAGTAGTATGATGTATCTTTGCGTTTACCAATTTCTTTACAGTAACTACATCGTTCGCGTTGAACTTTTGTCGTTTTTTCGCTTTTTGGTAAGAGTTGTAGAGTATGTACATTTGGAACTGTAGTCGGTAATTTAGTCAGAATTTCATATTGTTTTTCTCCAAGTTCACCAGTTTTATCATTTTGTTTTAACAATGAACGCATTATATTCAGCCGAAAATTATAAAAAGGTATTTTACGTTCATTTTGACAATATAAAAGATAAGAATTGAGAAGTAGCTGTTGTAAAATGTGAATACCAACTTTCTTGTACCATCGAAGAGTTTTTCGTTCACACGGGTAGTAGGACAACAGTTGGTCTTGACGATCTACACCTGACATATAATCATTATATTTTATTATTGGCAATGGTTTTTTTTTCTTGTCTCCCCGTTTATTTTGTGTATCTACCATATCTGCAGTCCATTCTGTTGATATGCCCAAAACATCCCTTTTGTCCTTCCCCTTGAATACACAGATCCCGTTATATGAGTACTTCGATATATTTTCTCCTTTTTTTAATTTTTTTTTAATAATTTCGCTTGGATTTTTTTTCCTATTTGAACGCAATGTGCCGGTACAATAAGTATTTTTTGAAATTAGTGTCTGAGCTAAATTAACGCTATTATAGTAATTGTCCATGTAAAGCGAATGACCTTTGAACAATTTTCCTTCCATAAGGTTTATAACTACATTTTCCGTATGACTATTAGAATGCGGTTGTTCAAGCTGTGACAGTTTTTGTCCAGTATAAATCATAATTTTTAAATTCAGGCCATTTGGCTCAGCTAACATACATAATTTGATCCCAAATGTATGTCTTTTTCCCTGTATATACTGTCGAAAAATCAATCTACCACGCCATAATATCATTGACTCACCTATAGATAAATTTTTACCGGGATAATACACCTCATCCATTTTATTATTAAAATATTCCACAATTGATTTAATTCTAAAAAGTCTATCATTGGGGTCAACAGCGTCATGGCTAAAATGTAAAATTCGAAGAATTAATAAAAAACGATTTCTACTCATATGTTTTTTGAAACATGGAATATTAAATAGTTCATCTTGTTTCCAACAGTCCTCTAGTTTATTTAAACGTATTGTTCCAGTATGATAAAGTAGTCCCAAAAATACTTTCAGTTCAGCGGTAGTTAAATCTTTCCAATGAGTTATCCTAGATTTGTCAGACGAAAGACTAAGAACTTCAACGGCATACAAATTAGTTTCTTCTACTATAAAATTATAAAAATCATCAGATACTAACAAATTAAAATAATCGATAGGCTCATGCCCTTTCGGCTGTACTTTCAACCCTGAATTTCCTATAAACGGAATTAATGGGACCTGTACTGGATTAGAACTCCAATGCTCAGCCGATATGCTATGTCTTATTTCGGGTATGTCTGCCTCCGTCAATAAATTATCTTCAGAATCGCTTTCCTCTGTATCTACTTCAAAATCACTATCTCCATCATCTACATCTGACTCTTGTAATAATGCCAATAATTGTTCGTCAGTCAACGTCTTACGCCTCGTTACTACTGGAGACCTCTCTCGTGATGGTCCTGGTTGACTATCCATATTTATACTAGGATCAAAAAAATGTCTACATAATAATACAATAATAAATTGTTGGTAAAAAATTATATGATATATCATAAAATCAAGTATTCTATAAGGTATGCAATAGGCATAAGTTTTTTTTTCATTATATATTTATACGAAACAAAAAATATAATATACAATTGTATTCAAATAAAAGTAATACGTAATTATACGTAGTAAAAGTAAATAATAGCTAGTACATAAAAATTATATAACATAAAATTGTAATAAAATAACTTACCGTCAAAATAATTATGAATTGCTCTAGTTGTTTGATAAAATAAAATATGCAGGCGTCCGTTACAGTTGCGTAAATGACGTGAAATGAAACAAATTAAATAGTGGCAAAGTAGCCATATTGCATGATACAGTATGTTACAAATGATATAATAGTTGTTATAATTTTTAAATGATTAATATCAGTAAAAGAATTCATAATATATCTAATATACACCCTGTATACGTGCATGTACATCGTTTTGGGAAGGCCGTCAAAAACAACGAATATCAGTATCTAAAAATAACGAAAACTCAAACCAATTATAGTTTTAAATATAGAGTTTATTGTCTATAGCCTGTGTACATTTCAGAGTTTATTAAAATAAAATCGATTAAATTATGGAGGATACAAATATACATGTTACTGACGCGTAAACGCGTCACTGGCCCAATGGAATAAACTCTGTTGACGCGTATACGCGTCAGCGGCGTTGAAAGTGTTAAAAACGTCATTTTTGAAAACGAAGTTTCACATACATAAGTGGAGCCAAACATAGTAGCTAATTTTATGGCAAGGGTTTTACAGTTCATGTATTTATCCAAGACATGTTTTATCCAAAAATCTTCAGTAGACGAAGTCTTATTCATTTGCAATGAGATATCTTCTTGCAAATCAATAATTTCCATTTGAAGTGAAGATTTTGGAAGTCTAAATAATTTTGTAGCAACGTCAATCCATTCTCCAGTCGGAAAAACTTCAAACGGATTTTTTAAAAATTGAGACAGTTTTCCAATTTCTGCAAAGTCTTTGAATCTCTTACCGAATTCTTCACCAAGGTCCGACAAAAAACTTAAAAACATACTGCAGTCTATGTAGGAATTCTTTTTATATTTAAAGATTGTTGGAAAATGAATAAAATCTTGATTTTTTATATCTTCTTCAAAGATTTCAAGTTTTCGTCGGAAAGCAGATACACTTGATATCAGATCACAAATTAACTTGTTATGCCCTTGTAACTCAATATTAAGTACATTTAAATATGTAAGAATGTCTTTTAAAAATGCCACAGATAGCATATTGCTCTCGTTTGTTAAGAATTTATGATACTGCTTTGATTCTTGTGAATCCAAGTTTACCAAAAACGTGATTACTTCTTCTTGTATACTCCAAAAACGTTCGATCACTTTGCCTTTACTTAACCAACGGATATTGTTATGTTGAAGTAAATCCGAATACACTGAATCACATTCAAATAAAAAATCTTTAAACTGCCTGTGCTGAAGAGCAGATCGGGACCTCAAAAAATTAATCAACTTGATCATTATGTCCATTACTTCCTTAAGCGTTGTACTAAGTTTGCCACACAGGAATGTTTGATGAATTATACATTGATATGAAAGTATTTCAGCATTCTTATCCTTGATTCTCTTAACAAATCCTTTTTCTTTATCAATCATTGCTGGGGCGCCATCGGTTGAAATAGACACAATTTTATCATAACTAATATTTGATTTAGTCATGAAGTCGTCAAAAGTTTTAAACAAATCTTCTCCACGAGTCTTGCATTTCAATGGCAATAATGCTAACAACTCGTCTCTAAACACTTTACTATCAGCGTCTAAAAAGCGCACGAAAATTGACATCTGCTCAGAATCAACAATATCACATGACTCATCAATTGCAATAGCGTAGCAAGGAGCCATCTGTAAAATGTGAATTAAATTATTTTTGTTGTCATCGGCCAATAGTTTTGTTCTTCTTGTATTGCTTCTTGCTGATAGAGGAATATTTTGAATAGCATTAATTATGTCCTTTTTCTCTTCAAAAAGTGCAGTGGCTACTTCCAACATACACTCTTTTACAATTTCTGAGTCTGTAAATGGCTTTTGGTGCTTATTTAACGTCCAGAAAACACGCAATGCTGCTTCTATTGACTTTTCTTGCCCACTCATACTTTTTACTAACATAGTCGTACTATTTTTATAAGACAAGAGATACGCTTGGAGCTTATCTTTACGCGCTGCACTGTCAAGAGGAAATTTTTTTTCAAAATCTTTATGCATTGTATCATAATGACGCTTTAAATTAGCACATTTAACGACAGCAACTGTACTGTTGCATATGAGACAAACTGGAACGGCTCCAGCTCTTACTGGAAGTATAAAAAAATATTGTTCGGTCCACTCAGCCGGGAACTTTCTGTTTTCATTGTCAACTTTACGTTTTTTGGAAAACATACTCGATTGCACACGAATAATATTTATAAATTAATAAGTTTTAACACTACGGACGCGACGGACTATGAACGACAAACGCAACGCAACGATTAAATTGAACTAAATAATATTATTAAGTGTTTCAAGAAGTAGGTTCAATGTATGGTGTTCTGTTATCGTGACTATTATTATAAACAGCTTTATACGATGAACGCTATCGTAATTTCCTAATAAATCATAAAAATAGATCGCCTCTGAAATCACACACACACACACACACACACACACACACACATACCCGCGTATGGTATCTAGTAAACTCCATGCACATGTAAGAGTAATAGTGACTTCCGCCCTTAAGAATAACCCTAGAACTTAGTTTTTAATACCAAAACATTAAAAAAAAATTGTTTCATATGATTCTGAATTAAAATATTAATATTTTAAGTATAAAATTGTAGACATTTAAGCAGCATTGTAGCCTCTGGTACCTTATGAACTCCAACTTTGTGGACTCCAGTACCGGAGGTCACAACGATTACAGAGCAATAGTAATATTTTAAATTTCGCTTTCACTCATTAACACGTTGACTGCGTACTGACGCCAATATTGACGTCATGATGATCAATCAGCAACGAGGAAACACATTTAAAATAAATTGTTAATTATTCCCAACATGTGGCTGAATGTTATATTATATTTATTTAGCGTGGATTTAACTCATGTTTGAATTATGTATACATACTAATCGTTAAAAACACTTATTATTTTTTTTAGAAGACTTGTTTTACTTTTATGATACCTACGCACTGGGTGAAAACTGCAAAAAGACATACCTACACAGTCAACGTGTTAAGTATTTGAACACATAATTTTCCTTGTGACAAAAACACATCATTTGTGACTTCCGGTGACGGAGTTTTCAGTGTCACTCTTTAGATTATTACAAAAAAACGTATAGAGCAGGCAGCAGCATAGAAGACTATGTGTAAAATTCAAAGTAATTTGTGGACTCCAGTACCGGAGGACACAACGAGTTTAGTGCGATTGTAATATTTAAATTTTACTTTAACACTATATACCTATACTTATATAATATGTACTTATAAAAAATTAAGAAGCATTATACACTCCGGTACCTTATGGACTCCAAATAGCTAAAACATTAGGTTTTAAACCTACATTGTTACATCTGAAGTCAACAAAAATATTATACTGACCTACCTACCTAACATATCTAGTGTACACAAATATAATATAAATATAAAGTTTGTCAGACTTTGTCTAATATATGCCAATTTTATGAACTAATAATTATTTGCATTTCATGAAAATAAAATACTGACATATAATGACTTAGTGTTTTTGTAATAGTGGAGAATGGGCCATGGGCGCAACTAGGGGGGGGGGGGGCTTGGGAGTGCTTAGCACTCCCAAAATCAAAATTAGCACTCCCAAATTTTCTGTACCGATTTTTTACAATATCGGTAACAGTAACACTTCTGATTTTATAAATAATAATTAATTGACTGGTAAAATTGGTAAATTATCAAAATATTGTTTTTCTAATTTATTTTAACCTCTAATGGTCAATGGAAACATCAAATACGTTTATTAATTTGGGTTTATTACCTATTAAAATGTACCGTGTACACAATACGTAGAATCAATAGGTTTTATTTTAATACATTTTTCCTAGATTCCCGACCAACGCTCAACAACCGCCGTTAATTTTATCGTCAATATTATAATGGCAGAAGTATGTACTATATTGTATATATCTGATATCGTCGCACCTTGCCACCGCTCCGTTAATAAGTTTGATGAGGAGGGAGTGAAGAGTGTACTGTAGGCATAATACAATAAATTAATAATAGAATCCAATTTAATACGACGTTATCGAATACGGATTTATTTATTTACCTACGTCTTGTAAGCAATAGGTATTTCCATTTGGGTACAGTAATACGGGCCCGTCATTCCCCACTATAAATGTCTATAATAATATTGTTTTATTTGATTTTGATTTTACTCTCTTGTTAGTTAGTTGGTAGGTACTTGATGATAAAAATATAGTCACCACATTATAGTTATTTTACATTTGGCTGCGTGTTGCATGTATATTTTATACAAAATACAAATATACAATGTACACTTGCACAATGCACATCGTGGTTTAGCGGACCTGCCACATTTTAGATCAACTGAGTTAACGATTGACGATTGTACGTATAACATACTACATTGTCGTATTTATGTTCTGATTCTTGAACTTCTTGAATTTAAATAAAAATGTTTAGTATTTTTAATAAAAATAAAACAAATTCTCGTGTCACCACTAAAAATCCTACTTTGACGAATGACCAACTTCTAGATGAAGATAATATTGATGATCCCATTAATCCATCGATCAATAAAATAAATGTAGTTGAACACAACTGCAATGATTTGGGAAACATAGAAACTGGACCTATACGCCCCATACTAACAGTAAGTGGATTTACTATTTGTGCTTATTATGATTTATTTTTAAAGTACCTAAGCATAGATTTATTATTATAATATTATATGCTTAATATTTTAAACATCCATATTTTAAGAAATTACACTTGTTTATTTTATTTGACACATTTTTTTTTTCAATTTGATGTTTAGAAAAGGTAGTAAATTATTGTGTATAATAATTTTATAGGTATCAAATATTAATTTTCTTTTTTTTTATTTCAGGCATATCCAAAAACAAAATTTGGTTCTCAGTTTAGGTCATTCAGCAGTGAATATTTCAATACATATAAGTGGCTTGAATACAGTATTATGTGCGATGCAACATTTTGTTATGCTTGTCGGATGTTTGGTAATAAAAATATGGAAGATACTTGGACAACAATAGGATTTAATACCTGGCATAAAGTAAGTTTAAATAATTAATTTGAATAGATTTAATACTTCAAAATGCTCAACTTGTGAGTTAGATTGTCTAGGGAAGTCGGAAATTAAAATTGTGCATACATAAATAAATAAAGATTTATTTGATTTTGAAAATTAAATTGTATACTTACTGTGTTATTTTATATAGCTTTCAGAAAGATTGAAGAAACATAATACTTCTAAGAGCCATTTGACATTTGTTTCAAAACTGGCTCTTAGTATATTAGCTAAAAAGTCTGGAAGTGTACTATCACAACTGTCTGCTGTACATCAAGAAGAAATTAAGCAAAATCGAAACTATATCTGCCATATTATAGATATAGTTTTATACCTCAGTAAACAAGGAATGGCATTTCGAGGCCATTGTGAAAAAACTACTTCACTTAATCAAGGTAATTTTTAAAAATAATATTATATTAGCCTTTTTTTGAATACAATAAAATAAAATATAGAATTAAGTTTTGAGCTTAGCAAAATAAACATTAGCTTACAGTATAGGATTAATTTTTTTTCTGGGTTTCAACTTTAGATTTATATTTACTTATTATTTAACTATTTAAAAATAAAAATTAATAATTCATTTTAAGGTAATTTCAAAGAGTTATGCAACATGTATGTAAAATCAGTACCTGGATTTCAAAATATGCATAACCGGCATGTTAATTATACTAGTTGGAAAATCCAGGATGAAATTATTCAATTATGCGCCGATGAAGTTAATGAAATTATTGTAAATGAGGTTTCTTCTGTTGGATTTTTTGCTCTGATGTGTGATGAAGCAAGGTAATTAATATAGTCTTGCATGTAGGATTAATATTTAATATTCATATATTTTTAGTAAAAACTTAATATGGGCAATACAGGTGATCTCAAAGACTAAGATTGATAAGTAACTGTTTCATCGTACAGCTGATTTCTTATTGTATGAAATCCTAAAATTATTGTTCCCGCCATATTATGTTAACAACTGATAACACCATTTTTTTAATTTCCTTTTTAGTTTTTAAGAAATTTGCATTGTTACAACTTACATATTTATTATTTTGCTTTTCGAAAAAAAATGATGTCAAGTGTTTATTTCAACTTATTAAGTTAGTTATTAACCCGTTTTATGATAAATGTTATGTAGTTTAAGATGCTTGCAGTTACACTTACAAAACGCTTTGTTAGTTAATTTATTGAGATACATGTACGATACCCAATTAAAAATTATTTATATTCGGCCAATACCAGTCAAAAGTGAAACTACATAGGTGACATTTAAAATTACAAGTTTACTCTAAAAGGTATTTGTTTATTCTTTGGTTATTTCTGAAATAAAATGTCTTATTAATTTTAAAATATTTTGTTTAGGTATTTGTTAATATAATATTATAATTTAAAAACAACCATTTGCAGTTTTTTTTAAAAATTAAAATAAATTATAAAAAATAATTTTAAAAATCTCAAAGTTAAATATGTTGTATTTTATAAGTTCATAAATCAATATTGAATATTGACTTTAGTTTCCGAGTTATATATGGTAAGATATAATAATTTTCCCTTATGTGACCACCATGCACGCTCCTCTCTCCACTACATTTTATGATTTCTACAATATTATTAAAGGTTTTAATATATTATTTAATTACCATTTAATTTAATATAACTTCACTGTTTCCTTTATTCAACAAAATAATATGAAATTTTATTTTAATGTTTTTTTTATAATATTTGCCACTTGAAATTTGATTTTCTTCCAATCTCTGTTTTTGAGAATAGGCTCATTTTTAATTGCTAGTAAGCAATCGTGCTGTTGAGGAATTTTTCGGAGTGCAATAAATTTTCCAAGTGATCGTTTGATTGCATTTATTTCAGCCATGGTCCATTTTATATAATCCCCTCTTTTTTTGGATTTTTTAGCAACTACTGTGATTGAGTTTTCTGTCTCACTGATGTTCATTCGAACATGGTTTTCAAACAAGTCACCTATAAAAGTGAAAACAAATAGTATTAATAATTTTGTTTTATAAATAAATGATACAAGTTAAAACCAATAACTTATGTAAATAAAACCTTACTATTTTCAATTGTATCATCTTCTTTTTCATCATCTTCTTTTTCATCTGATGAACTTTCATTTAAATCATTTGGAATTATAATGTCATCAAATTCGTCTAGTGTTTTTCCCTTGAGTTCGTTAATTTTACCTGATTCTGCAGCAAGCAATATTTTACTGACACGGCTAAGTTGCAAAGTATTGTCCGGAAGTCTATAATACTCATTGTGAATTGCCAAGTCATGACCCATAAAATTAGCCAATTGTTCACGATCATTAGTTGTTAGATTTAATAATTGTGTTATTGTCGCAACATGTTTTCTTAGTTTTGTGGAAGTTAATAATTGTGGTTGAGCTGCTCCACATTTAATAGCTGCACTTCTCAGGCAATCTGACCCCCTATACACTCCTACAGCAGTGTATGGTATAGCAAAAAGATTTTTATTTTGTTCAAAAATATGTACAGAAGCTCTCATATCCAACATTAAATCCAAAGATTTTTTCATGTCTGGAGTTAACAAAACAGGTACTCCTCTGCCTCTTTTACCTCTTATTTCAAACCTTATAAAACTATTAGATAGTTTTGACTCAACTTCAGTGAGAGATTTCAAAATTTCTTCCTGCATTTTTTTTTTGTCTCTATTTAAATAATCTGTTATTTGTATTCTTTCTACTTCACCTGATCTTCGTCTGTTTAGTAGTATTATTTGGGTTAATAAAGTTTTACAAAATAATTTATATGTCTCTTGGTTAATTTCTTTTTGTTCATCAACGAGATGAGTTACATTTTTTATTTGGTTTAACAAATAATTGTGTAGTACTGTAATATCTTTAGCATCTGGGAGGTTTATAGTTTTATTGAATTTTTTTTTTGAAAGGTCCTGACAGGCGTTAGATGAAATTGAAAATTTCCATTCTTTTTGAAATACTGTAACAAAATTTTTTATTTTATTTATTTTATCTTGAGAAGAGCCTTGAATAATTGATTGGCATTCTATGATATCGGCACATTGCAGAATTGTATGTCCTAATTTCAGAGCTATAGATGGGTGAATGTAAGAGTTTTCAGTTTCATTGTAACCACTTATTTCTTTTGCAGCATTGACAATTGTTTTAAAATATTGGGGTACTAAAAAATCTTCTAAGTTTTTTAGTTCTGGAACTAATGTTCTTAATATCAATAAAAGTTTACTGATTTGTCTCATGCGTTGTGATATATACGTTTTTAGGTGTTGTTCACGATGATTTTTTAGTAATCTAGCTCCAAATGCACATATCAGTTTATCGTTTTGAGCTGTAAAAGATATATTGTCATATTTCATATGAATAAAAACTTCAGCAGTTAATTGCTTGAAATCATCTGTATCTTGTAACAGCATAGCGCATTGAGACTGTACATTTCTTCTTTTTGTAACTTCATTATTTTGTGATTCGTCGTTAAATTTACATTTATTAGAGTGCCGAAAAATAATTTTTTTCTTAAAAAACTTTAAACAGAATTTACACGGTAAATAGTCATTGACAGCCACTTTTTCAGAAGATGTAGGTCGTCTACCAACTATAAGTGAACCCTTTTTTTTTTCTAATATCGTTTTATTATAGTGAAAGTTTCCTTTATTTTTCAGAAGTTCTAATTGTCTTAAGCGCTCTTTTGATTTTTTCGGCAATAATATAAAAGATCTAACTTCAGTTTCTAGTGCATGCTTGCGTTCAACATGACGTGGAAAATTGGTTTGTAGATTTTCACAAAAAATACAGTATACTCTCTTATCTTTAACATTTTTTTTATAGTTATAAGAACATTTTCTAGCTCTTTGGACATCTAATTCTATTTGATGAACAGCTACCGTATTGACTATATTTATGTTTGTATTTACTGGTGAACAAGGAGGTGAAAGTACTGTATCTAAATCATCTGAATCACTTGTTTCAAAATCCAAGTTCATTTTATCATTTGCATATGGTGTATATTCTGGACTATTGAAACAATCAGAAGATGTTGATGATTCTGACCCCACAAAATCTTCAGTATTGTTGGATGTAACAATTGTACCAATAATATTCTGTTCGACAGCCTGGCCTTAAATTAAAAAAAAATATTAAATATTAAAATGAAATATACTAAAAAAAAAGAAATAATTTGCTTACTAGTATGCATGCTTGGTTTATCCATTGACTGTTCCAAGTTAATCATTTCAAAATTTGTTGATGCATCTATTATACTAAAATCATTCTGCTCAACAGCTTGGCCTTTAATTAAATAAAAAAAATACATACGTTAAATATTAAATATAAAATTAAAGAGAAAAATTGCTTACTAGAACGCACAATTGGTTCATCCATATTGTGAAACAACAAATCAAAAATCTCACAATTTTCTGGTGCATCTATTTTATTTAAATCATTTTGATCAACAGCTTGTCCTTTAATTAAAAATAAATATATATTAATATAATAATGTTAAAATTCAATATAATAAAACTAAAGTCATAACGCTCTTACTAGAGTGCACAATTGGTTTATCCATTGACTGTTCCAAGTTAAACGTTTCACAAATTGTTGGTGCATCTACTTTACTTAAACCAGTGTGCTCAACAGCTTGGCCTTTAATTAAATAAAAAAAATACATGAGTTAATTATTAATTATAAAATTAAAGACATAATGCGCTTACTAGTATGCATGCTTGGTTTATCCATTGAATGTTCCAAGTTAAACGTTTCATAAATTGTTGGTGCATCAGTTTTACTTAAATTATTGTTCTCAACAGCTTGGCCTTTAATTAAATAAAAATATATTATTGCTAAATATTAAATATAATAAAAATAAAGAGATAAAGCACTTACTAGGATGCATGGTTGCTTCATCCATAATACCAAATATCAAATCAAAAATATCACTATTTTTTGTTGAATCAATTTTACTTAAATCGTTCTGCTCAACAACTTGGCCTTAAATAAAATAAAAAATATATTTTTGTTAAATATTAAATATAATAAAAATAAAGATATAACACTCTTACTAGAATGCATGATTGGTTTATCCTTTGACTGTTCCAAGTTAATCATTTCAAAATTTGTTGATGCATCTATTTTACTAAAATCATTCTGCTCAACAGCTTGGCCTTTAATTAAATAAAAAAAATACATAAGTTAAATATTAAATATAAAAATAAAGACATAATGCGCTTACTAGTATGCTTGCTTGGTTTATCCATTGAATGATCCAAGGTAAACATTTCACGATTTTTTATTGCATCAATTTTCCCACTTTTTAGATCTAAACTATGGCCTTTTTTTTTAAAAAAAATATATTTATTAAAAAAAGCAAAACTGCTGCATCGCGCCTGCACGTATAATATGTTCACGTTAGCACTTACTTGAATGCACTATTGGTTCATCTATCATATGGTTTATGCTCTTACCAGCTAAGAACCTTTGTATATTTTCTTTATCTTTAAAATTTAAATATAAAATTAAAAAGTTGTTTCTACTAACTTAATCAATAAAATTCTATTATTTTGAAATAACTATTTATCTCAGACCTAGGTATATATTAGGTAGTGGCTGCCTCGACACTTTCAAATGGTTAGGCACCTAACTGAAAAATTTTACTTTTTAATTTGGATAGATTTACTCAAGTTGATAAATTAGTACCAACTTGTAGTTAAATGTCTAACATGTGAACTGTGTAAGTAGGTGTGGTGAAGTATTTATATTTTATTAATAGATTAAATTGTATAAATAATATAAATAAAGTAAAAATTATAATAATAATTATACTGTGTTTCTACTAGTCGTATACCTAATACAGTGTATGGACTTGTGATTAACCCCAAAAAATGGTGGATAGGCATAAAACTGCAAATCATTAAAATATCTATTTTTCTTATATTTTTTTGATGACTGAAAAATTAAATATCAGTATTATATGATAAGAGTTGTATCTTTAGTATCTACCAAGATAGTTTAAAAAAGTATGTAAAATTAGGTACCATAATTAAAACAAAATTTGTATTATTTTATTCAGAGAAAGTTACCTACCTACCAATAAAATTAAATCATAATATTTTTAATTACTTAATATTTATTTAATTAGATCTATTATTTATTAAAATATTATTAAAACTCCAAACCGAAAAATTTTACGATAAGCGCATATTTAGTTTCCTAGAGATGTTCATTATAATATGTACAAATGTACAATATAATACATAGTACTTATAATCAATGCCCAATGGTATAACATAGATCAATGTGTAAATACTCTAGTACTTATTGGGTGATATATTATAATATTATATTATAGATTACCTACCTATATAGAATTAATAGTTATATATGTATATAATTTATTATTTATCATGATTAAATTGTTATATGCCCGTATGCATAATCAATTTTTGTGTCACATAAAACATATACCTAGTTTAACATATCTTATGGGACACCTAAATTTACTATGAATACGGGAAATAGTCTTATTAATATGTTTTTAACTATCAATGAAAAATGAAAAATAAATAGAAAACTTACTTCCTTTTTTTAGCACCTTAGCTAAATATGATTTTTTATTAACCCATTTCACCATATATTTTTTGCCAATCACTATTTTACATTTTATTGTTTTTGAAGGACACATATAGAAAACATTATCATCAGTGTATTGAACTGCAATCCATTCTAATTAACAAAATATAAATTATTATTTTTACTACTTTCTAAGATTTTAATTTTAATAAATTCAGTACCCTAAGTAAATACAATTTATGTAAAAAAGAATTTTAAATGTTCGTAATAGATATTCAAAAAAAAAAATCTGTAAACAGTTATTTGATTTGTTATGCAATTAGTTATTAATTTGCGTGATGAAAATGTCTTATGATATTATGAAATTTTGAAAAGTAATTACATGGATGTTTGTATACCATTGTTATAATAGCATTATTTACGTATTACCAAAAACAACGTTTTAACTATAATAATAGGAACAATTTTAAATTTTGAACCAAACCAATAATATATTTTTATATTTTTGCTAGTCTTAAAAGGAACCACTGCATTTGTATTCTCTGACTTACAAAAGCGTAACACAAAGCATTTACGTTTAGTAGTTCTCGTGGAGCTTTTTTAGTTTTAAATTTTAATATTTTAGTGAATTTATCCATTTTTAGTTTTAAAGGTAACAACATTTTATGTGGTACGGTGGGAGTATTTTTCGAAATTTTTATTAAATAGTTTTAAGTGTATACATTTTTATTATAATTTTAAAATGATCATATTTTGCTTAAAAATTTATCCGTAGAAAAAATACTTATACCAAACCACAGAAAATCTTGTTACTTTTAATTTTAATAATAATATTATTATTATATAAATGCACTCTAATATTAAAACTTTTAAATCTAACAAAGCTACATGAGATCTATTGAACGTAAAGCCGCGTAGCGTCCTCTTAAGTCTATAATTAAAAATTTATATTTCTCAATTGATGCACATTGAACACTACACACCCATGTCGATGTGGTGTTTTACGTACAATTGATTTTACTTAAAGAAAAACGCTATCGTTCTGCACCTGTAATAAATTATATTTCAACCCCCCCCCCCCCCCCCCCCAAATAAATATTTGTAAATCCCACCTGCAAGAAAACTACTAAATCTATTTTTTGCGTTCATATAAATTCCGCCACAGATGATCAGATAAAAAAATGGGTAAATCAGAAACCTATCTGACGAGTGTAATAAGTAATAACACTAACAGTAGGTATCTATATGTCGCATTTTAATTCAATGATAAGTCATTGCATACGAATAACGATTCTGAGCGAAGCTCTATAGGTACTATAACTAAGTACCTACCTAGTAACTTACTCGTAGTATTACGGTAAGGCAAATTAATTTTTGTCGAATACATTTCATTAAAAAATGTCATTGTATGTTAAAAATATAATATTATAGGTCTTAGTAACGTTTCAAGTATGTATAGTGTATACCCACAAATAATATATTTAAATTACAACAAAATAACTAAAGTCATGATTAAAGTTTTGGCAATATATAAAGACATAACATTACTAAAAATATCGTGACTGTAGGTATTTTTGATATTTTTTATTTATATATGAAAAACTTACGAGCAAGAGAAACCCGGTATTTAATTTTCAAGGATTTTGACGAACTTTGAACATTTTTCTATCTAAATTTACCTAGGTATATAGAAAATAAAAACTAAAAAATATCGAATACCTTTATCATATGTATATATCTCTAAAAGAGTTCAGATATTTTTAAAATGTCATCAATCATCTTTAGTAAAAATTTAAAGTACCTACCAATTCATTCTTATTTATTTTTAAATTAAAAAAAAAAAAAATTTAGTCAAACATTGATGTTGCATAAAAATTCTCGTTATACCTCATTGTAAAATCAATAATATAGGTATTCATCACTTCGCTCAGAATCTCTAGAAAAAAATTATTGGTTACAGCCTTACGGGTGGTATTTACTTTCACTTCTATATACCTACCTATCGTAAATTATTTAAAGGTAAAATAAGCCATTAGGAGCATATATTTTATACTCGGGTAAAATAAATTTAATTATGTATGAGCAAATAATATGTAAAATCTTATTCGATGTTATTTAAAAACAATTTAAGTAGAAATAGCTTACCTTCTTGTACATCTTCTTCATTTGCATGGGTATTCTTTAAACGATTATTTTTTCTCGTTAACATAGTTACAACCTTATTTGTATTCTATTATATAGGTACTTCACGAGAAAAAACATTAATTTGAATAAACACAAAATGAAAAAAAAACTGTTAAAAAACAAAAAAAATTGTTTAATCGTTGACACGAGAAAAACAGCGAAAACAAAACATAGGTATAATGAAACGCGATGGTCAGTCAGACAATCCATAAAGCCACCTTCGACAACCGTGGAAAGAATGATTGAATCTTTAGTGACGTACAATGTAAGCTCCTACTATGTTATACTGTCGTCGTTCACTCTCGTCATGTACGAATAAGGGATATAGATAAAGAACGATAAGACATTTGGTGGGACACTATGGTTTTCCCTGTATAACATTATGATGGATACGCAGTCGTAGGAGTCATGTCTATTAGACAAGAGGGCAACGGGAGAAGGGTTTTATAAATGGCATATACATATTGTGATTATCAAGATAATACAAATAATTTTAAAAAAACGATATTCGATATATATATATATTCAATAATATTATACACATCAAACTTGTGACATGCAGTGTGCGATAAAAAGAACTAATCTTAAATAATTACCAAGTTAAAACAAATTATGATGAAAGTGTGTAAAATTCAAAGTAATTTGTGGACTCCAGTACCGGAGGACACAACGATTACAGTGTTATTATAATATTATAAATTTCGCTTCACATATTGATTCTTAAGTATTTGAACGCATAATGTTACTTGGGACTTCCGGTGATGGAGGTATCAGTGTCACTCTTCTGATTAATAGGCAAAATCGTATACTGTAGCATAGAAGACTATGTGTAAAATTCAAAGTAATTTGTGGACTCCAGTACCCGAGGACACAACGATTAGGTACAGTGCATTATAATATTTTAAATTTTACTTTTACACATTTAACATATAACTTTGCTTATGACTTCCTGTAACAGAGGTATCAGTGCCTCTCTTTTGATCGATAGGTAAAATCGTATACCGCGTTATAGAAGACTATGTGTAAAATTAATATTTATTAGTGGACTCCAGTAACGGAGGACACAACGATTACAGTGTGATTGTAATATTATAAATTTCGCTTTCACACATTGATTCTTAATTATTTGAACGCATAATGTTACTTGGGACTTCCGGTGATGGAGGTATCAGTGTCATTCTTCTGATTGATAAGTAAAATCACATATTTTGGTTTAGAAAAATATGTGTAAAATTCAAATTAATTTGTGAACTCCAGTACAGGAGGACACAACGATTACAGTGCGATTATAATATTTAAAATTTTGCTTTTCACATTGAACTCACAATATTACTTATGATTTCCTGTAACATAGTTATTAGTATCTCTCTTTTAATTAATAGGTAAAATCGTATAGGTACTGCGTTATAGAAGACTATGTGTAAAATTCAAACTAATTTGTGGACTCCGGTACCGGAAGACACAACGATTACATTGCGATTGTAATATATATTACATTTTGCTTTACATATCGAAACTAAAGTGTAAAACATTATTTTACTTGTGACTTCCGTTGACGGAGGTATCAGTGTCACTCTTCTGATTAATAGGAAAAATAGTATACTGTAGCATAGAATACTATGTATAAAATTCAAAGTAATTTGTGGACTCCAGTACAGGAGGAGACAACGATTACAGTGCGATTATAATATTTAAAATTTGGTTTTTCACATTGAACTCACAATATTACTTATGCCTTCCTGTAACGGAAGTATTAGTGCCTCTCTTTAGATCAATAGGTAAAATCGTATACCGCGTTATACAAGACTATGTGTAAAATTAATATTTATTAGTGGACTCCAGTACCGGAGGACACAACGCTTACAGTGTGATTGTATTATTATAAATTTCACTTTCACACATTGATTCTTAATTATTTGAACGCATCATGTTACTTGGGACTTCCGGTGATGGAGGTATCAATGTTACTCTTCTGATTAATAGGCAAAATAGTATACTGTAGCATAGAAGACTATGTGTAAAATTCAAAGTCATTTGTGGACTCCAGTACCGAAGGACACAACGATTATACTATGATCATATTTCTATGATCAATACTAAAGTTTAAAACATTATTTTAATTGTGACTTCCTGTGGCGGAGGTACCAATGCCCCTCTTCTAATCAGTAGGTAAATCGTATACTGCGTTATAGAAGACTATGTGTAAAATTCAAACTAATTTGTGGACTCCGGTACCGGAAGACACAACGATTACATTGCGATTGTAATATATATTACATTTTGCTTTACATATCGAAACTAAAGTGTAAAACATTATTTTACTTGTGACTTCCGTTGACGGAGGTATCAGTGTCACTCTTCTGATTAATAGGAAAAATAGTATACTGTAGCATAGAATACTATGTATAAAATTCAAAGTAATTTGTGGACTCCAGTACAGGAGGAGACAACGATTACAGTGCGATTATAATATTTAAAATTTGGTTTTTCACATTGAACTCACAATATTACTTATGCCTTCCTGTAACGGAAGTATTAGTGCCTCTCTTTAGATCAATAGGTAAAATCGTATACCGCGTTATAGAAGACTATGTGTAAAATTAATATTTATTAGTGGACTCCAGTACCGGAGGACACAACGCTTACAGTGTGATTGTATTATTATAAATTTCACTTTCACACATTGATTCTTAATTATTTGAACGCATCATGTTACTTGGGACTTCCGGTGATGGAGGTATCAATGTTACTCTTCTGATTAATAGGCAAAATAGTATACTGTAGCATAGAAGACTATGTGTAAAATTCAAAGTCATTTGTGGACTCCAGTACCGAAGGACACAACGATTATACTATGATCATATTTCTATGATCAATACTAAAGTTTAAAACATTATTTTAATTGTGACTTCCTGTGGCGGAGGTACCAATGCCCCTCTTCTAATCAGTAGGTAAATCGTATACTGCGTTATAGAAGACTATGTGTAAAATTCAAACTAATTTGTGGACTCCGGTACCGGAAGACACAACGATTACATTGCGATTGTAATATATATTACATTTTGCTTTACATATCGAAACTAAAGTGTAAAACATTATTTTACTTGTGACTTCCGTTGACGGAGGTATCAGTGTCACTCTTCTGATTAATAGGAAAAATCGTATACTGTAGTATAGAATACTATGTGTAAAATTCAAAGTAATTTGTGGACTCCAGTACAGGAGGACACAACGATTACAGTGCGATTATAATATTTAAAATTTTGTTTTTCACATTGAACTCACAATATTACTTATGCCTTCCTGTAACGGAAGTATTAGTGCCTCTCTTTAAATAATAGGTAAAATCTTAACTGCGTTATAGAAGACTATGTGTAAAATTCAAAGTAATTTGTGGACTCCAGTACCGGAGGACACAACGATTACAATGTGATTGAAATATTATAAATTTTGCTTCACACATTGTTCTTAATATTTTGAACGCATGACTTGGGACTTCCGGTGATGGAGGTATTAGTGGTATTCTTCTAATTATAATAGGCGAAATCGAATACTGTAGCATAGAAGACTATGTGTAAAATTCAAAGTAATTTGTGGACTCCAGTTCCTGAGGACACAATAATTACTGTGTGATTTTAATATTTCAAATTTTACTGTTACACATCGAAATTTAATTTTAACACATAATGGTACTTATGACTTCCGATACCGGAGGTTCTAGTGACACTATGTATACACATTTTTTTTTGTGGTACTCTTGTACCGGATTATTCTATTATTATTAATAATTTACCGTTATATTATTAAATTTACTCTAATTTTCTGAAAAAAAAATACTAATTAATTCGTTGGCCTTACATATTATACAAGTAACTTTGTTATAATTACAACGGTATTTTTGGACTCCAGTTATTACAAATACATACAAAAAATAAGGGGCATGGTCATAGCCTCTCCTCCTTGCGAGAGTTATTAGAATTCGGAGACACCATACACATCATAGATGTATTTTATATTTTATATTATTTATTTATATTTTGTTAATATTAAGAAATATTGGTACACTGTTTGTGGAAAAAAGTTTTAAATTGTATTTTAATATAATTTAATTATATTGAAAATCATTATTTATTCATTATAATTTTGTAATTGGAGGTCAGAAAAGCTTTCCGCGATGAATTTGTGATTTATTTGTCTCGGAGTTCTCTTAAACGTATATTTCTTTAATTTGTATACACGCGTGTTAATCTCAAAGTCCTGCGCCGTCTATATTCAGAAATCCGTACTATTAACTCACGAACCAATACACGCTATGTGATTAATTCAGTACTTATGGACTCCATCCTGTTTATTACAGAAACATGATGATATTTCTTCATATTTCATAAAACCGTCGAAAATATTTTAAATATTTGTGACCTCCGGATTTTGGAGGTAACAATGTCCCTCGGAAGTCACAACGCCGGCTTGTATCTCTATTCTGGAAGTCACAATATACGCTATACAAACACACACACACACGCGAATGCAAGCGACTCGGCCCGCAGCCGTGACTGCGGCACGTTCAACAACAACACAGATAATGATTAACCGTTATTATTGTCTCAGCGCCTCATGAAATCGATTTAAATTTTAGTTTAATTTTTGTTATGAAGGGTGGGGGGAGTGATGCATAGGATATATAGGAAAATTAAGAAAATTTTTGGCGGTCCATATTTTTTCCTTCCGCGGGCCGCCTAATGCCGACCCCTGCTATAATGTATAAACGGTGTACGAATGTCAAACAGTGGCGTAATTTGGTCATGTTTGTTGGGAGGGGGAGGGATTCAACCATTTACCCCCAACAAACCCAACAAGAAAAAAAAATGTTGGTTTATATGTATTATAAAAACCTCTCAGTACAACCATTCTAATATATATAATGTAAGTAGATACATGAGTGTAAAATATAAATGCATGCATATACATTAAAATAAATAATTACATACTATAATTTAATAAAGATTTAAAATGTACATTTTCGAGTAGATTTAAATTAAAAAAATAAAACTGTATCAGCAGCAGTGGTGCAACTAGGGCTGTAGCACAGGTATATACAATAACTAGATAGCTAACTGATTATATCTGACGCACTATGATTAAGAAGCCGAAAGCCACATGCGTGGTATCAATGTTTTTGTTTGTTGTCACTTTATCAATTCGAATTTATCATTATATTGTACAGATATTATATCAATAATTTATTGTATAAATCTATCGATTTTTAGCCTTTTAGGTTGTGATTTAGTGATTTTTAAGTACTTAATTAAAAATGCCGACTACCTGTTCAGCTCATCGCTGTACAAGTAGAGCAAAATCGGGGTCAAATATACATTTTTTTAGATTTCCTCTAAGTGATGCCGAAAGATTAAAAGGTTGGGTAAACGCTATTGGTCGCAAAGGATTTGTGCCAAATGCTGGAAGTCACTTATGTAGTGATCATTTTAAACGATCAGACTTTTATGATAATCCAGGAGGAAGTTATAAATTAACTTTTAAAAATGATGCTATACCATCAGTTTTTGAACCATCAGTTCACTCCACATTATTGCCTACTAAACTCTTTTCAAACGAACCACAAGAAAAAAAATGTAATGCCTACAATTTAATTAATAAGTTACCCAACAACTAATAGGTAAATTGTTTGTTATATTTATAGATACATCAAGTGAAGATTTACCAATAAATCTTAGTGCTAGATGTGCCCCAGATGACGTTGAGGTCTTAAATGATTTCTGTTTATTAAGCCCAGTAAAATTAAGCCCATAAAATAAAGTTGTTTAATTAATCATCGATACATTCCCACGCCTAGTTATTCCAAGAGTCGTGACCTGTTATCGTGTTTGCAATATATGTTATACGCCATCCGTGACTATTTAGATACTATGCATTATATATATATATATATATATGTATATTTCATAACAATATCTAAATATTATATTCATACATTTATGATTCAAGTGGTTGTAGGACCTATTGAAATGTGGTTTCAATATCGCATTGCCTTCTCGTTATATTCCCATAGGTTTTCTAAAGAATATATGACTTTGATTTATTTAGCCGAATTTCTATGTGCTATTATTTATCTAATCTTTATGTTGTCTAATGTAGCCGAAGGCGAAACGATCACAATAATATATCATGCGTATTATTGGGTTCGTTACAATTGTTTCCAATAATAAACTATTTAGACAAAAAAAATTTATATATATAAAAAATGGGGGTGCAGCCTCCCCCCCTCCAAAAAAAACCCTCCAAATTGCACTTATGATTTGAATTTTTAGTCAATTTCACAGGAAATTAATTTTTGTTGTATATAGTGGTAAAAAAAATAGTATATAATAATAGTGATCTTTGCTTATTATTATACGCTAATCCCAACTCGCCCAGTGGGCAATGGGATACTATTTTCCCATGATCTTTTTTAGCAATGCGGATAAAAAAAATATTTTTTTTATTTTTTACAAATAACCTGTATCAGTGTATCCTACTGAGTAAGTATACCAAATTTCATAAAAATTGGTTGATATTTTACCTTCTGCCCTACAAAGGGATAAACGGTGGTAAACGGACACTTTGTACTATCTATTGTTTGAGTTGTATACCGCGGTTGTACGGTGAAAATAAATTGATGAAAATCGATTGCGAACACTTTGTACGATATAAATAAACCGGGAAATATATTTTATAAGATAAGATAAAATATTTAATTGCTCAAAACTTTAGATCCCGTATCCACGATAAGTATGAGACATGAGTTTGGTGACACAGTACACTTCACACGCAACCCATACAATAAACAGTATGAACCAAACTACTTAACTTAATCCAACAATTTTCAAATATGGATATGAGTATACCATTTTAAGAATAAATATATCAAATATTCGTTGGAAGTATTAAAAAGTGACTTTTACGGGTAAAGTTACTACAAAATGTCACGAACCGATGAGTTATAAGTTATAAATCATATTATTCTCATAATGTAATAACATCAGAATATTTTTATATACTTTTCTATGTTTATGTCATAGTATATATTATTTACAAAATTTACAAAATTTACTGATCATAACCACGATCCGAGTGATACAATATTGAAGCTGAAAAACCTTGCACTAACTCATATGAAAAGCCTAGCTATTAATTGTAGAGAATCGACAAATCAAATTCTTCTGTCTGTAACTCATGAAAATAATGGTTAGTAAAATCAATTATATATTAAATATTTTATTATATTTATACAAAATAATATGTATCCTTATATAAAAATTATTACTACTAAATTAATACTAGTATTGATAACTTAATATACTATTATATGATTTATAAAATTATGTTTGTTTGTATTACAGAAGACATACGTAATAAAATAGGAAATACGGAATCTATACGTAGAACTATCCGTTGAGCACGTCGTAAAAATGTTACCGAAGAACCGAGAAGCATGCAATTTGTATTGCCCGAAAAATGGAAAACAACTATGGGTGGTGAGTCAAATCCATTTTTAATTTACGACAACATAAGTGAAAATAGAATGTTGATATTTGCAACTTCTCGAGCCTTAACTATATTATCATCCGCCTCACTATGGTTTATGGATGAAACTTTTAAATGTTCTAGTGTTTTTGCTCAGTTATACATTATTCGAGCCAAACTTGAAGATAACGTATTTACATGTGTTTATGCTTTCCTCCCAAATAAATTACAAAAAACGTACGAAGAAATGCTTACAAATGTTATTTTACCATCTATTCAGAACAGGTCTCCGGTTAAACCAGAAACATTATTATTGATTTTGAAATAAGAGTTATAAATGCCATTAACCTAGTTTTTAATCAAGTGAAAATTCAGGGCTGCTTTTTTCATCTCTTTAAATGGCACCATACTCTCATCTACTGCTACATATCTAGATGGTTTAAATATAGTTTGATATTTATCTTGCAAATGAGATATGAGTGGACGGATTTTATAAAGTTTGTCAAAATTTGGAGAATCTCTTTGTGGCATATTTAAATTATTGTTTAAGTGAAGATAGCGAAGAAGTTTTAAAAATCTCTCGACAGGCTTTATTTTGGCTATTCTTTCACAGTAAAAGTTTTGGTCAGTTAATCAGTAAAGCCTTATACTTGGAAGGGAATGATAACCCATATAAATGAGCATACCGATAAATGCTTTAATTTCTTCAACATAAGTATTTAAATTTGCATTGTGTTGAGTAGCATATAAATTGGATTCTTCAACAATTTTTTTAAACATTGGTTCCATTATGATTGAAAAAATGTCAATTGGTTGAAATTTATGAATATTTTTATCTATAGGTCCTTGGATTTCTCTAAAACGACTTTTTTGAAAACTGTAGGAGAACATCCTGATTTAGAAAAATTATTATTTTCATTATAATTACCACCGCCATCTTCTTCTTCACAAATTTCGCTTTTCGATAATTGTTCATCATCACCATTATCAATTATATTACATAATATATTATTATTCTCAAATTCATCATTTCCATCAATGAAATCAAAATCAAAATCATAATCTTGAAGTGCCTAGTCAAAGTCTTTAATCAAGTCCCTATTTGTTTCTATTGAGCTTTGATTGTCAGAACTATTGTCATATGGCTCTAAAATTAATATAAATATAAACTATTAATTTTATTTTAAAAATAGATATATTTTGGTATATTTTCAGTTAATTTCATTGTAATAAACAAATAAAATGTTTTATTATGCATTAAATATAATTTTTCAAATTAATATAAACTTAACATTTATATTATTAGTTCTAGTTTTTTTTATTAAAATTTAATCAATAATTTTAATATGGTGTTTACTCATATTGGTTATACAAGTATTTAAATAGTATTCAATCAATAGGAAGTATCATAATTAAAAAATATAAAGGGTAAAAATGTGTTTGAAATATTTTACATTTAAAACATTTTACTTTTAACAAAAACCCATTAAAGTGATTTATTTTTAGTTATATGCATGTGTGTTATGTACTCAACTTATCTGAAATTGAATATGATGTTATCACGGACATATCATATGGTTTTAAATTTTTATGTAACCTACAAATACACAATACTATATATAGGTCCCTACTCTTGGAATGTAAATTATATTTTTGAATTATATAAAACAAAACTAATATACCAACCTTCTAAATTATTTTTTGGTGGAACTCTCAAAAAAGATGGACTGTCACTAAGTGGATGCGACATATACATTTATTATAGTCGTCTTCTGGTGAGAACAAATTTTGTTAAATAAATACTAAATACTTAATATAATATTTTAATTGCGGGCTGTTTCAAAACAATATTCAAATATAATGTGTTGTAAAATAAACAATTTAAAGTGGGTGCCAATAACTGCAATTGAGAAATTAATAACTGAATTGTAGTGCCAATAACTGTAGTTTTAGGACATTTTATACTAAAGTATTAAAAACAAATTAATATATGAGATGAATTTAAAGATTTCGATTTCGGTTTTGGATATCGGTATTTATTTTTACTATTTCGTTTTTAGTTTCAAAAATCGGTATAATAGTTTTCAATTTTGTTTACAGTTTCGATATCGATTAAGGTTTTTAACGGTTTTAACCGGCATTGAAAATCGGCATTCAATATCGGTTTCAAGCCCTGTTATAAACGATTATAATATAAATATCGATTGTAACCAATTATAATTTATTAGCTAATAATCGATACTAATAAATATAATATATACTAACCGAGCAGCCCTAATTATAATATTATATTATACATTTATTTCAATACAACTAATTAAAAAAAAGTTTTACCTTTCCTCTCGCATTTTATTTTACCGGCGAAACACCATCATAAGTTGTTGAGCAGGAAGGCTAATCACTCATTATTATAATTTCAATTTCAACATTTAAAATTACACAAATTACTGTTAAAATTATTCTAAATAAATTGCTTATACGGCGGAGAAACTAACACTAGGCACGCTACGTATAAACAGACACCGTTTACTACTCACCACGACCGCCGGCGACCAACAGCGACGACCGTCCTAGTGAGGAGGTTGTAATAGTGAGGTGCGGCGTGGGGATGCCCAAGAATGACCGATTTTGGTCGAGACACGGTCCCATTCTTTCGTGGGACAGACTATAGGTTGTTTATTACATCTTATTATATTTAAAGAACTGTAGAAATGCTGCACATACATTGTACATCATACATTTAATATTTATTACAACAGTCAACAACAAATAAAATATTATATTAGCTATAATTTAGAATTATGTGAAAGAAATATTAACCACTTAGCTGTTACAACGGCCAGACAATTTCTTTTTGAAGTTATTATGTTCCCAGCAGTAGAAAAAGCTCTTTCAGACGGAGTAGATGTTGACGGTATACACAAATATTTTTTGGCAAGTTTTGAAATTATTTACCATTTTCTGCCAACCATGTCAATGGCATTTTTGTTGATACAATTTTCTTTTAAATATTTGCAAAGCTCATTTTGTTGATTGATAATCTTCACCATTGTCATTTTCGGGAAATAAAATATCTAAAGCGGATACCGTGCAGTTTAGCTGATTGATAGAATAATTAACTGAAGAATTTTCAACATTTAATTGATGTATAATAAAATATTTTAATGTACCTAATTAAAACATCACTATCATCATCAAAAACATTTTTATAACGTTGGTCTAAAAGTGAAGCAATACTTAAAAGAAATATAGAATCATTGTGTACCTTTTGACTAAAATATCTTGCTTTTAACTCTTGTGACAATGATTTCTTTTAATATTTTAATTTCATTTAGGTCAGATTCGTTAGGAATCAAATAGTTTCGAGCAATGTTTTTTAAAATAAGATGTACAGTTGATATTTCCTTAGTTGTTGCAGATGATAAGACTTTAGTAACAAGATCGAAAGTTTTGAGCACTTTTACCAACTGCTCTAATGCTCCCATTTACTTCCGCCGAGTTCCAGTAATATTGCATTTCTTTTAGTTGTGGAATTATGATCATTTAAAACTATGCTTATACTTAAATAAGTAAATAAGAGACTCAATAAGTCGTCCAACCATTATATAAACCGAGTTCCATCTGGTTTGAACAGACTGAATTAATTTTTTTTCTAATATTTTTAACTCTTTCTATGTTACTTGGAGTGCTTTGATTGCTACTGTTGAGTGTTCAAAATGCGAAACAATTAAAAAGCAATAATTAGTATTTGTTTAATTTTATTTTCTTCTAAGCCTTTGTTGACACATAACTGTAATGAATGAGTGAAACATGTCCTACTTTAAATACTTAGCCGTTACAACATCATTAAGGTAATTTCTGTGCTCCTAAATGTCTAATATATCTTCTGTTTTAATTATTTCAGTTCCTGCAGCACATAACAAACCTAAAATTTCAGATAGCTCATCTTTTTTTTTTTGGTGGAGCGCTTGATATTCTTAGAATACTTGTACTGTCAAATTCTAAAGCGTTGGCAGTCGATGGACATTTAACTTGCATTGATTATTGTGCTCCGTGCCGCTCCTACTTTTACTATCGCGGTTAGCGACAACGACTTTTAACTGGATGAGGATATGTAAGTCGATTTAACTTTCTATGCTACGATTCAGCTGTATTAGTTCTTTTTGGAAGTTCTATCTTAACGCGATTGGTAACTGACCAAATATCTGGTGAAAATAATGGAGGATTTCGTGATGGCACATTGTTAGGCCTACCCCTTGTTCTCATACCGATTTTTCCAAGTACGTAAGTTTCTTCAAAATATGTTATTAAACTTTTTTTTTCATTATTATTATTGAAGAGACCATGCTTCTTGAATCTAAAATAAAAATAATTATAAAAATAATACAACTAAAATATTTATTTTAACTATCTTATGACTAATATCGTACCATGTCAATCGGCAAAAATGCCATTGCGGGGATGTGTCTAGCTAAAAGATTAAAATCTGCATCTCTTGAATACTAAAAGATAAACCAACATTTTGTATTTTTCTATAAATATTTTGACAGAAATGAAAGAAACATGTTGAGTGCATAGTTAACGGATAAACTTCATTGATTGCGTTTATTGCGGCTATTTCTAAATCTGTAATAATTTCAAGATCCAAGTTTTTCGTTATATCAATGTCATTTTCATTGCAATATTAATTAATTAGGTTGAACATTTCACTGTATATTGATTTTTTCCGACTAGAAGACAATAAACTAATGGAACGTATATTACTTCACTACCACGTTTCATAGATGCATGTATACAATAAAGCTGTTGAAAAATATTTGGGCAAGATTTAAATGTTCCGTCAGCTTGCCAACATTCAGATTCTTGGAGATATTTACAATTTTCTTTTGTTGTAAACAATAAAACAGATTTGGTTTTTTTACTAAAAAATATTCTCTAGATAATGTTGTACATAATGACTGTGGAGAATCTATTGATTAAATTGTTTTGGGTTCATTTTGATTTAGGTTAATACGATGTTGACGTTTGTCAATTTGTTTTGCTGATTCTTTGGCAATATGCGATGAAATAGTTTTTGTAGTACCTGAAATATCTGCATGGAATATTTGAATTGGTTTTTCAACATTTGATGTTAATGCTTGCTGTTTAATATTTTCTTTATTTTTTATTTTTGCTTCAATAGATATTGGGTCCGCTGCGTGAGAGTGTTGATCTTCTGAAAATGTAGAAAACTCGTCGATTTTGTATTCCCCGTTCGATGTTTCAACCTTTCAACAGTACAAATTTTTACTCCACATTTAGTTAAACATGTCCAGTTGTCAAAAACGTTTTGGTCATCACGTTTTCTTTTAAAATTTTTATTTAATTTGTATAAAAATTTATTTACACTTAATACTTTACCTCCGTGTATACTTTTTATAACTTCTATAGAACACATTTTATTCAAATAAAAAGACAAATTACATAAAACGTATTAAATTCGCAATAATCTAAGCTTCAATACAGACTACAATCACGTTTTGTTGTATACTAGACCACACCACAATATAGTCATTACTAATAAGCTATAAGCAATGTTATCTACTATCTATTATCTTTATTACTTTTATTGAACAATATTAATCAGGAATGTTGTAAAAATGTACGTTTTAAAATAAAATAATAATATTTCGTTCATACAACTTCTCGAACAAATAATGTTTCGATCACATTAATATTCGAACAAATAACTTTTTTAACACTTGTTATTCGAAAACATGACCTCCGAACACATGACATTCGAAGACATGTACCCCACCCATACAAATATGTCTAAGTAGATTAGGCGCAATGGTGCAATATACAGCCCTTATCTTATGTCATTGTACGCGGGATTTTTTTAACGTTTATGGATCGATGACAAAGAATTTCATTAAAACAAAAAAAGACGTGTTTCTTTATTTTTAACAGGCAATTTTTTTATAACAATTTCAAAATTTTCAAACACGCAGGTGTACCAATAGCAAAATTAATTTTATTTTTTCAAATGGTAACTATTATATTTAATGGATTCCGGTAAAGCTTTTTTTTCTGAAAATGTTAGTGGTCAAATCATCAATTTTGGTTCGCTAGTTTATTAACTATGGTCCTCTAAAGTTTAGTAAAATATGCATTAATACTTTTAATTGAAATAATTGGTATAGGTTTAATTTACAAGAGCTAAATAATTTTTTCATATAACTACCTTTTTATACACTTAAGTAGTTTAATACGGTAATCTAATGACACTCTCAAAAAAAAAAACATAAACAAAATTGTTGGCAAACATAGTTTATTATTTTTATTTTAACATACAATCATCAAAATCAGTATTATTATTTTAATTTGTTATTGTCGTAGCTAATCGTAATTAATTACTTCACAGTTACTTTTCTTACAATATCATACATTTTGATTCTTTATTAGGTGGCCAAAGTAATAATAATATTGGGAAATGGTATTCGATTATTGACATTGATGTCTTATGTATGTATGGGGGCGTTAAAAAAAATATGTAATGAAAAAAGTGCAATGTTTTGTGGTGCTCTTCTCGTAGTGGTATAAACTTGTAATTTGAACCATATAGGTTCCCTATATTGGTAGGTATCACATGCAAAGTATGAACTTAGGAGTTGGGAACGACTCGTCGCAAACATTTCGCACCGATTACGTGACTTGGAAAGCCTTTGGACTTTGTAGATTCGGCGGGAATTAAGCCACGTTCGAACAATTATAATAGATTTGTATGCAGCTTCAAACTGTGCAACAATGGGGTTATTATTGAAACCTTCCTTAGCTCTAATGGCTTCAAATAGCAGTTCCAAATGGTCTTGATTAAATTTATAGGTAAGTAAAAATTGCAATAGTTTGGTTTCTATTGACGATTGAAAGTGATAGATGTAACGGGGACGCTGTGTATCATTTATATGTTATTTTACTAGTTCCCTGTAATAGATCCATCCCCCGCCCGCCTGCTAATTGATAAGCTTTCAATCGCCAATAAGCTCACTGTAAAGATTTTTAATAATTTTTAAACATGTTATTAATCCTAAAAATCAAGTCCTGCGTTCTGATTGTAACACTGATATTTTTCCGTATTTAGGGTTTTTCAAGACATAGGATGCCATTTAGATAATCTAGTCTATACTCGTCAATGAATATATTCAAGTTCAAAAAATTATCAGACAGTGGTTTGTTGAAAGGACTCTTACTCTAAAAATTTCTCGAATTTAATAAATCAAATATATTATTAATTCTTCGACAAAATTCAATGGTAGCTTCAGCATTTTCAAAAAGTTTGTTCTTTAGGTCTTTAAACATAATTCCAATTCATCAGCCTCGCTGTTGCTGAAAACCTGTGTTACTAAACGTACCTTCATTTTTCTGATGATAATGTGTATGTCTTGTTCTAATTTTTGTAGCAGCATGTAGGCCAGTCAAATTTTGCAAATCGACCAAATCTTTAAAATATATCCTTTAATTGGTTTATTATTTTTATCAAACAATAATCCCCAATCACCTAAGCAATTCCTTATTTATTTCACCATATGGCTCGGGTCAAGAACTATATGTACATTATCTTTTGTTAATGGATGTTAAAAATTTGGCTTTAAATTAGCGTAATTTAGATTAGCACCAAGCAAAGACGCCATCGACATATTATTAGCCGCCCCATCAAAAGTTATTATTTTTATTATAATACCAGTTTAATGTAGTTGATGAAGACAAGATTTTATAAGTTGGATTTTTCTTCTACAGATATTCCATTGACTAAGTAATATCGATGGCTTAAAAGCCAAATATAATATGTCCATTTTTTCCAAAATTGGTTTTATATGTGTAATCAAGAAAACTTTATGCTCTTTACGATTCTGCCAAATATCAAGTGTCCACAATTATTAGAAGTGCGTTATTTTTACATAATAATATTTGGCATTTTACGAGTTGATCATATTTTTGAATGCACAAAAACAATAAGTCCAAAAAAAAAGTGACATAAAATTATTTTAAGTAGATATATTATTATATAGGTAGGTACAACTATTTTTTTATGATTTTTGATCAACCAACCATTATAGGCGGACAGAGGCATCATTTTAAGGGGTATTGAATAGGCAAATATTTCGAAATATCAACTTTGAGACAATTTCTTTTATAAGTAATTAACCAATAATATTTGTATATTCTTTCCCCCTAACGTCTAGCATTGCTACCCAATGATGCATATTCAGATATGAATAAGGTGGACAAGGTGTATATTTTTAATTTAGTTTCCAATGATTTTCATTATTGCGTTAAATAAGTTATATAATACTCCGTAATACCAATTTTTGAACCTGTTAACGGATTTAGATTTATTACTACTTTTCCAAGGTTGTAAATTATGAGTTGTCAACATATTATACAGCTTTTGCTGGCCTGATTAATCACGATTAAAATCCTAGTACCTACCTATACCTAGCTGATAAGTGATAACCTAAGTACACTATAATATAATTGTTATAAAAATAATAATTATAATATCATTCATAAAATATAATACATTAGATAAAATCAATATAAAATGTAAATACGTAGATTATAATAACTAGTATACGTATACGTTTTTATACCATACTAATTTTCGTAAAATATATGAGTATATGAAGTAGTAACTTGATTTGGACATTGGGTCACATCATTTTCACCTAAAACAATATATACATGTTATTATTATGGGTACTGAAAAACTCAACTGAAAAAACTAATGTTACTAATGATATTGTAAACAGATACGTAGGTGCATACCTTAGTACTTAGGGTTAGTTATTAATACGATTATAATTGTAATTTTTTATTTAAAATAAAAAGTAAATATTTTTTTACAATATTTTTTTAATGTATTATTTTCAAACTATAATTTGTTTATAGGTACATTTAAATATATAATATTATTCTTATTTTATCGTTATCATATTTTATTGTTTTTTTTTTGTTTGTTTGCCGATTTTTTTATGTATTGCAGCTGCATGGGCGTTGGTCGATGAAAATCGTTCAATTTTGTTTAGAACTAAAAACCGTGCATCACTTCTTGACTTTTTGATATATAGCTAGCATCAATTTTGTGTGTTACTGCGTAGATATTATTATAACCTATAACAACCAACTCATAATATTTGAAAACATACAAAAATACATTATAAATTAAGAATATTATAATTATAATTATTTATGCAATAGATATAATATTCATATCCAACATAAGAAATTTTAATTGAAGATTCCCCACAAATTTTTCTAACTTAAACAAACAAAAAAGTTCACAGGAAAGTCACATTATTTTTTTACGAAAGTTTGAATTTAAAATGTTAACAATATTGGATTTTTATCGGTTAATTAACGAATTCCCATTAATTGATTTTTGATATTTTGCTGTATTACCAAAACGAATAATTGTAGTTATTAAATATTCACCAAATATTTATACTAGCATTTTCCATACATGGCAACATTTTCAAACTATTTGAGCTATTTATAGTCAGGAGAAATTTTTCAAATTTTATAAATTATTTTTCAGTTAGAAATTCATAAAAGTTTTTATTTTTATAGCTATAACATTGGACATTTTAATAGAAGATTCCCAACTAGTTTTTCTATCTCTATCAAAATAAAAAACCCACCGGATAGTTATAATTTTTATAAACATGAGATATTTTCAATTTTTATTAATTTTTTTTAAATATTAAATTTGATAGTTAATACAAGTATGCCAGGTTGACACAACGTCTACGCTCAGAATCGTTTTTCGTAAACAATGATTAATCATTGAATTCAAATATAATACATGCATTACAACGACATGCTCGACAACTTGTGTACAGAACAGCGTTACCAACTTGTCCACCTATTTTTTTTATATATATGCAAAACAAACTACAGAAACGTGTGTGTGGTGACGGTTTTTTTTCGTACCCTTTATAAAAAAGTTTCACTTCATTCGCGCGTACTAGCAAAACGCACTTTTTTTATAAATTACTTTGGGACATAGGTAGTAGCTAGTCGTGTACTGTTTGTGTGCGTACTGCGCCGTATTCATGTTAAAAAGTGACTGTCGTCAGTTTGAATATTATAATAATTGTTAATGTCTATACTTACAAGTTATAAGTTATAACACCTTATATATGGCAGTAATAGATATTAAAACATGAAAGTATAAACGTGGTGAACATAATATTATGTTAGTTTGAAAATTTTAAATTTTCGTTTGCAAACACAAATTGATGGAACAGCGAGGTGAAAGTGCGTATGTCAATCATACAGTATTAAATTATACACATAACAAATTATTCACATATTATGTGAACGAAAAAATTACACATAACCATAATCCATATGAAACGAAAATTATTGATCAACAAATTATTAATACACATTGTAAAAGGAAGGCCTCTTATGATATCTTTACTCGACAAAAAAATAATGTTCAGGATGTAACGAAACTGACATATTTTGTCTTAAAGTGTTTAAGGAAAAATTTATATACACATCGTGGAAAAACACTCAAGGTGCAAATCCAACTACTATATATTAATTTGAGATACCAATACATTATACATAATGCTATAATAGAAGGATAGCCCAATTCAAAATTATTGGCTGTATATTTCATCTTACACAGTCTTGGTTTCATCAAATTCAAAGTTTATGATTGGGCAATGAATATAAAAACGATTCTTCTGATATGCTATTGGATAAAATATACTTTTGGACTACTATTTTTTAACCCGGGAAAATATAGAAGATTTTTTTTTTAGGGAGACTTAATGTCGATTTGTCCAAATGATATAAGATTAAAAGCATGCTGTAACTATTTAACAGACACTTACATTAGTGAAGAAAGCATTTTACCTTACCTAACTTAACCTGTTTGGGCATCAGGATCTTCTGATTTAACAAGAACGACCAATGTGTGCAAGTCTTTTCATTTCAACCAAAGTTGACAAAGACTCCCCTCCAATAATGTATTGGGTAAGTAATATAAATGAAATCCAAACATAAAATTGCAATGTTGAGATCCTAAAATGTCCATGAGATTTAAAAGTTCGTTACAAACCCACCGATACAAAAACTCTATCAATATCACAATATATCAAAGAGGTGAAATTACTCGTATGGAATTGATTAAACTCGTGTGCTACAATTATAAAAAAAAAAAATGTAATATATTATTATACTAAATTTTTTGTAAAAAAAATTACTAATAAATGCTCTACTACTTTATATTATATAAATTAATTATTATTATAACTTATTTCATATATTATAAGATTACCGAAAAATGTATAGTTTAATCTATTGCTTACAAATTTGTATTTTTATCCATGAGTAAAACCAGAAATGAATGCCTAAGGAGCGTTATTCTGGTGCGTAGCAAGTTTTAAGGAGTAATATTTAGGCAACTCATATGCCATATATGTACACATTTGGGCTGGATCAAGGTGAAAGTAGTAAATTAATATTATTAGTGTGTGTAATCCGTAATCGTTTTGAACTCTTAGCTCTTGCACACGCACGCACATTTAATACGTCGCTGAAAATGAAAAATATTTTTATTTGCTTAATTATAAAAACTACTAAAAGCCAAAAGCGGTAGTAAATTGAACATATTTCCTCAACTTCGATTGTAATTTTGAAAAAATAGTTGAATTCATAAGTTTATGCTATTATTTAGGAATAACTATTTTAATTCAAAATCTGATGTGTCCAAGATAAATACAAAATAATTGTGATAATTATTTTATGGAATTAAATAGATGGATAAAAATAATATCTCAATTTTAAGGTTCTTTAAAATTGAAAATTGAAAATCAATTCCCTAAATAGTCTAGATATTTTGTCAAAGAATTCATACATAGGTAAATTAAACAATTAAATCGTACATATTTGTAATTTACTACCACTTATTGGTCTAAAATGGATAGAAAAAATACGCTTACGGCGATTCACTTAACTTTATAAAATAGACCTGTAAATGTACTTAAATTTTTAAATTAAGACGTAGTTATCTATATAGGTACTAACTGACAGTAATTTTTGCATTATACGAATAAGTTTTTTACTTAATAAATTTCAATGGATATTTTATATTTATAATTATATCTTCATAACATTAATTTCTGGTTGCAATTGGTTTTAAATCTTTTATAGTTGTTATTTGATACCTAAATAAACATTTGTTTGTTTAATCTTAATAGATGACTCAAATGTTAAAATGTCAATATAGTTGATTGCAAACCTGTTATATCTGAACTTATGATATAATTTTTTTTTTATATATATATTAGTAGGTTAAGTAAAACAGTTGCAATTCCAGTGATGCAAGTAGTTTTTTTTTTCTACTTATATTGGTTCTGAAATCTGTATATTATATATTGACCTAATTAATATTTTAGTATGGCGTACCTAAAAAGAAATTGAAATGACGCCCAATGATTAATATTATATACTTGAATATAATGTCTTTGTCTTTATTCTTCAACTAAGTCTTTAAATCTACGTATGAGTAAGAGGGTTATAGCCTAGAGTCGTGTCTATAACCCACATAGTACAAAGCCCTCCACAATTCCTTATACGCTAAATCGTTCTAGACAACGCTTTTATACTTACAATTTTTTTTTTTAATGATCGATATTGGAAACTGGGTGTAGTTAATGTGCACCAAAATTGACCCTAAATATATACAACATTTGTAATTCACACCAAAATTCTAATCGGTTATTCTTTTGATAGTACATATAGTACTTACGTAGAAGTTTTGATGGTATTGCATAATATTTTGGGATATGAGAAGCTAAAAACACAGAATATTTCGTTTATAGATTCCGAGTAGTTATTTCACAGTAACTAATTTAAGTATTACTCTTCAAAAATAAAAAAAAAACATTAAAATACTTAATCTTTTGATAACATAATATAGCATACAAAACATACATTAAATTTAGGACAATATAATAATTGTATTTGTGTTGTAAAAAAATTGTTGCCTGAGCCCTGTATACCTAATAAATGTATTGTACTTAAGAAATATTACAATATTAGATAGAATTGAATAATTCAAGATTGTAAAAATTATTATTACCTTGACGAAGGTATGTTTTTGAGGATATTCTAGTTGTTGAACTATCTTTGGGAGCATTTTGGTGTAGACAGTGTAGTGTATAGTTTCTTCTTGGTTTACGCGTTACTTTCTGTACAGAACTGGTTAATTATAGATGATGAAGCACCACAATTAATTGGTACAAGGGCAACTGATGGAGTACCTACTACTTCTTTATAAGGCAATATGTTAAAATTTAAACCTGCATATTAATTAATAATAAAATTGAAGTAACCTAATAAATATGCTAAGTATATAGTTAGTTTTAGATACAAAACTTTAAAAAATATTCGATAACCGAATACATCGATACTCATTCAACTACCTAGGGTGATGCAAATTACAAACTCCTGGTGAGTTTGTTCTTTTACATTGGGTTTATGTCGTATGGTCACATATAATACACCCTTCTCACATTTTGGTGCAAATTGATTACACCCATTTCTCTATTTACGGGATAAATTGACAATTTTATTGTGGGCACTCAACTAACAATAGTGATGAAAACTAGTGCCTCCAGAACGTCATGCAGTAATATATGTATAGATTATAGGTACGCATATTTTGTATAGTATTCAAACCTACCTAGTACTTATACGTAAGGCGTAAGCAATCGTTGTTTCACCGGTAAATATTATTTCGTATTTTAAACTCAACATCCACGCATCATATTATACACTCACATGGCCGGCGGCGTACACGTAGTTAGGTATCCACCCATTTATAGGCATAATGTATAAACATCAATATTATAAAATATATATATTAATATATTGTTATAATATTATACGCGTGGAGGATGGACGTTATAACGAGATATAACTCTGTGGTGGTCCTGGTAATGTCAAAGTGTAGATATGGAATTGTATTTTCAGTATAGCTTCAAACGATATGATCCAGCCACCTGGTGGATTTCAAAAGGTGGTATATTTAAAATGTCTGCTTTATAAACTGTAAGATAGTGACATTTCACTGATATCGATACATTTATAAACTTCTGGATTAAAATAATGTAAATTGTTGCAAAGCAGATGAGTTTCAGCCATCCACAAAAAATTATAAAAAGTAATGTATAATAATAGTTTAGTAATATTTAATTTAATTTATTTATGAGTACTTCATAATTAAATGTATTCATTTTTAAGTATTCTTAATAAAAGATATACATAGTATACAATATATGAATATTATATATTATATTATTATACACGTCGAGGACGGATGTTTGTTACGAAATAATATCGCTTAGGAGGGGCTCCTGTGTGTTAAATATATATATATACATACACACCGCGCTGTCAGGTAGTTCATTATTATTATTTTGGATGTGACAACAATCAGTTGCCACTCGTTTATTGTATGTGCGTGCGCGATCGTGTGTGTGTGTGCGTTAGGGTTAGCAGAAGAGAGGTGTCCCGACGAAATTGAAATTCGACACCAAAGCAGAGGAAAAAAAATAGTAATAATGATAATACACAAACGCACACACGTTTTTCGCACTGTTCAACGTAAGGGACGAATGCCCGTCTGTCTGTCTGTCTGTCTGTCCATTGTTCGTCAAACCAACGATTGTGTGAGATCGTTCCAATATAATATGTACATGACGTATATACATACGAATACACGCATATAAATGTTGTTACATCGACGAGCGGGGCTCGACTGAGGCCGAGAGAGAGAGAGAGAGAGAGAGAGAGAGAGTGAGTAAGAGAACTTTATTATTATTGTTTATTATTATTCAAGTCCCGGTGAATTAAAATAGAAACCAATATATAGACTCGGGCACACGTAACTGCAGGACGAAATTAAAAAAAAAACATTATGTATCGTATTAAGATGGCACCAAGAATGTACGTACCGCATTGTATTATACGCGGGATTTGGTTAAGTGCGTGAAAAGGCTGCATATTTTTTTACTCTCGTGGTATTAAGTACCTATAGTTAAAATAAGGTATATAAAATCTGGTTTAGTATAATTTATATAATATTTTTAGAAAACCGAGGAACTCGCTCTGCAGTATAGTATGGATTTCAAATGTACTTCGCCGTTCAGTAGGTCACTGTAGTAATGGATGTGCTAAATTTGAATCCAAGATAAATCATTGTATATGAAAAACAATTCTGAGTGGAGACGGCGTGTTAAGGTATATATTTCTAAGGAGTTTTACATAATAGTATAAGTAATTAATTTTTCTTTTAGTGTATAGGCAATTAGAAAATACTGAAGCGTTGAACTATTTTTCAAAAACATAATCACATATTCACAATCCTCATGCGTTATATATAATTATTAATTGTTAATTATAACATTATGGTTCATATGTATTATTTGTTATTATAATATTATAACTTATAAATCATATGTCAATACCGACGAGCCTTGGATAAATAGCTTACAATTAGTCAAAGTATTTTTTAAATCCCATTAAATACCTAAGTATATTAGTGAAAAGTGTTTCAAGTATTTAGTATTGGTTAATAGTTATAATTACTTAAATCAATTTTGCTTTCAAATGTCAATAAAAAATTATTGTGCTTATGTATTTATATTTTATAAATATGACTATACTCGGTAGTTACCTATTGTATTACCTACATGCTACATATATAGGTATTCACTGAGAAACGTAATATTCATCAACATAGTTTGAAAAAAATAAAAATAGTTTAGACTTATTTATAATACTTTGGATATTAAAATTTAAGAGGATGTCAGCGAAATAAATTTTGTTTTCTCTCTCAGATCCACGTGCAACATAATATGCTTTCACTTAAATTTGTTTTTTATGATTTTTGAGTATTACAAAAGTTATAGAGGATAATATTTTTGAGGGTATTGACGTATTGGATTTATATTTTATTATTAGTTGACTTTGTATTCGACTTTCAAAATAAAAAAAAATGTTTGTAAATTTAAATGATGTTTAAATTGTTTTGAGACAATATTTAAACATATCGATGTGACATACCCTCAAAAATATTATTCTCTATCACTTTTATAAGGAATAGGTGTGAAATACTTTTCAAATATTTTTTAAAAATTATTCAAAACTGTATTTATTTATATGCAAATTTGTATTTTTTAGAATAATCAAGTAGTTATACAGTGGGTATATTCATTAATTGTTACACAACGTATTTCATAAAAAAAGTTATTTAGCCACTTCCGCAAAAAAAATAGCAAAATTCCAAAATGTATACTAAATATCATATATATATACATTACCCACATTATATTACGTAAATATTATGAATAAATAGGTACTATTTCAAATTTTTTTTTATTTTTCCTATATATAATATTATATAATATACCTACAGAGAGTACCTACTCATGATAATGCAACGGTAACAAATTTAAACGTTAAATTTAAAAAAAAACAACAATATATACAAATTATTGCTAGTGATTTTGTGTGATAACTTTGATTTCAATAAGCAGTGCGTTTAATTAATTGTACGGTATTTTGACGTGTTGAATATCAAAGAGGGAAACGTTCACTCGAGTAAACGCGATACAGCGGTATACCTCATATTATAGTCTGTAGATATTCATAAGACAATAGTTGCTCTCGATGAAATTAATAATAATATTATTAGATACCTACCTATATTAAATAAGTGGCATTGACGTAAATAGTGATAAGAGGGGGTGGCATTTCATCTGTCAAGCCTTCCCTAAAATAATTTAATATTTATGTTGTATTCTCAATACATAGATAAAATTATTTAACATTTAGTAAGATATTACTTATAAGTAAGCCTAGGATTTATATACATTTGTATTTTTTTCCTGAAGTCTAAATTGATCGGGTTATAAGATATGTCCACAATTTGGCTTATTCTCGATTAAATAGAATCATTTTTTTTTTTGCATATATTTAAGATTTTGTTTGTGATTCATCAACATGATGAATTTAAAATGTGATTTAAGATTTTGAAAATGGAAACTTCCAGATATTAGTGCTCGAATAGTATTTTTTAAAAAAAAATTGATTTAATTTTTATAAAATATGAAACTTTTATGCAAATATAAAGAAGTATAGTATTTAATTTATAGTAATTAAATATTCAAAAATATGCAAAATAAAAATGTAAACTACATAATACGAAACGTCGACATTTTAAAGGCCTCCGGTGCCGATGCAATTTTCTCCACAAAAATACACTCTACGGGATTATGATCCTGTTCTGTAGATTCAACCAAATAAATATCAAGTATATTATTTTGAACATTTTTGTTATGTCGTAATTAACATTATATCAACATTTTGATACTTATTAAACACTTTTTCCATTATACATAGAAGTGTCTAGAAAACATTGAGTTCTACTCTGTATACCCTGTAATATATGTAAGGTTAGGTTGTTATATTATATTATTATTTTATGAACTATATTTTTTTTATATTTAAAATATAATCTGTAAATGTTTTCATTTTCTGATAAAATAGATACTAAATCATCGGTAAAACAGTTTTCTGCATCTTCAGGTTTCAAAAAAAGGAGACCAATAAATATTTTAAGATAACTACTTATTTCTAAATTTAGTTGATATTCATTGTTCAAACATAGAGCTTGTAGTTTTCTCAACTAACTATGCCCTAAATGCAATCTGTGTCCTTTTAACTGGACGGATGGCCAAACAAATAATACTTCCGAATGAATAGCTTTTTCAAAATCAGTAAATAACATTTTTTCAGTAAAAAATTATTTTATATGTTATGCATTTTAAATTCAGATAAAGAAATGCTTTCCTATAAGTTTATATATTTTTGTCAATTAATAAAAAGAAAACTAATAGTATGTAATTACTAATTTCTATTTGCCAATCACAATTTTTGAAAAATTGTGTGAATAATTTAGGGTAACTTTTAAAAGTTCCATCAACAAGTATTATGTCAACCTGACTTAACAACTTCAAGTTCGTAATTATTGAAAAAACTAGTACCTATATTATTTGTATAGTGATGACTAGTGATGTGGAATGCTATGAAATAATAATTAAAAAGTACTGTTCACTAAGTTCTTTTTATGTCATTACTTAGCTATATAAGCCGTATAATGTATATACTTCTGTTTACTAAGTAAAGGTGAAGTACCATTTGATACCTTCTTTAGTGAACTGATCACTGGCATTTTTCATAATTGAAACCAGTTCCTTCTGAGCTAATACAAAATGCTGCCATCGTCACTATAGATTTTGACACACTTGCCTCGCCAGCCACGAAGCAACGCAGTATGGCCCAAAACGATGATAGACCCAAAAGATCATCAGCGAGTTAAAAATGTATAGCCGTTGGTGAAAGAAAATTAAAGTTTTAATATTAGCTCTCTTGTAAAATCAGGCTTGTTGGTATCTTAAATTTCTTGAAACTGTTTTAAAAGTCCATCAGTCTGGGCACTGGAAAAAACTTTATTGATTGAAGAACAAACTTATTTTCTAACTCAAATAAATTGTTTGTTCTGTATGCATTGCTTAGCTTTTTAAGACACTTAAAATGCATTTACCTTTTTAAACATCTTATATGAATATTTAGTGATTTGATTTGTAGCCATGATTTGACTTTGTGGTTGCTTAGTATTACAGTCAGTACTGGATGATGAATTGGAATAACTAACAATATAAGATGAATCGACATTTGACAGTTGCTGTTACGTGCAATGAAAACAAATGCTTTGAATCAATGAACGACTTTAACTTTATTTTTATTTTACCGGTTCACTTTAAATATTTAATTATGAAGTACATTACATAGAAAAACTGTCGTTGCGCAGAGAGTGCGATATGTTCGCTACGCCGTCCGTATTACTACTGATCAGTGTGCTTATCTAGGTACATTATCGTAGGCACCCAAGATCAAACTGAGCATAACGAACAGTTGATTTGAGTGTTTCGTTGATGATTTTAATTTTCTCATAAGACGTTATGTTTCCGGTGTTGTGTATAATTTGTTTGGTTTAACCGAATATTTCCAAGTATAATCAAAATATTTTTTATGTATAACCTAGTTAACTTATCCTGAACAGTTGTTTATGTTCTACAGTTTGTTCTTTTTCCAAAATGTTGATTTGCCTTGGATAAACGTCCAAAGTTATAAACCTCACTGTCGATAGTCGCTTTCCAATTTTATTCTAGTTTTTCGCCTACTTTATGAATTCTTGTTAAACACACAGTTTCGAGTTCAGTAACTAACCATTCAAAGTGACTGTTATTCAAAAATATATTTCAGACATTCAGCGGACTTTGTACTGTAGAGGTTAAAATCATGTCAAAAAATACTCCTCCACTGATAAATAGGTCCACAGCACCGAAATTATAAAAGAAAGGATCTGCTAATTTAGCTATCGAATAATCTGGGGTCTGTTGACTTTGTAAGGGGTTGGATATGACAGTATATTACTGACAATCGTTAATAGAATAAAATTATACCAAGTGCTAAGTACAACCAACGACTTGTGGTTATTGCCCATCTAGGTCGAATTAATTCATAAAGCTAAGTACACTGACACCGATTTATCCGTGAACTGAGGTACACTCAAACCGAGATACACCTATATATAGCGTATATACTATGTAGGATTTTCCACAAAAAATAAACTGCTCACAGGCGAAGCCGGGATATTCAGCTAGTTAAATAATAAATATACAATACAATAATTATTATTGATGATGCATACTGCATAAACATTTACTTTTTATTATTTTAAACCATATTACTGGCTATTTATATGTAGGTAAAAGAAAAAAAAATAACTTAACTCACCTTAATAAGTTAATCGTAAGTTTCTATATAACTTTTAACTTAGGAAAAAAAAATTAGAATAACTTTTAACTGTAAGCTTTTTTAAATTTTTTCTAACAACTTTAGATAACTCAATTAAAAATTAACATTAATTTGCCCAGGCTTGCAATTTGATATTCCACATACGGTACCTACTTATATAGTGGACCACAGTCTGGCCAGCTGGTACCTACTACCCAACAAAAATGGCAACAATTTCACACACACACACACACACACACACACACACACACACACACACACACACACAAGACACGGATAAAATATTTAAAAAGTCAGCCACTGCTGAAGATGATATACTGCATAAAATGAACTATAGGTTCCAATAATAATGCCAATTTATTATATTGACGCTCAAAGGGTAGGTAGGTATATACCAAAAAAAAATTGATTTTACACACAGGTCGCACAGTTTATTTTATACATAGGTAGGTTAGGTTAGGTTATATTATATCCTAGTATATTATAGTATTTCCACATCTTAAGCACGTATAGTCTAATTGCCAAGGCTGGGCATTAACGAGTTATAAAGTTAAAGTTAAGTTAAAAAGTTAATTTTATTTTAACTTTTTAACTTAACTAGTTACTTTTGGCTTTTCATTAACTTAACTGTTAACTTATTAAATTTCTTTCTTAATTAACGTGAAATTAACGAGTTAATTTTTCATTTTAAGAAGTAAGTTAAATTCATTTATTTTGTTTTTAATTTTATAATATTTCACTATTTCAATCTATTTCGTTTTCATGTCCATGCAAAATATGTATTGTAAATTGTTTAAAGTTAAAAATTTATATCATTCGAATCCTACTTATATGGAAATCTATATGAAGTATTAACACTATATCCTATAATTTAGTTTTGGGTTGGAAAAAAATTAAGTACGTTAGCGTTGTATAAACAAATTAACTTTTTTTTAACTTAATAAAAAGTTAATAAAAATGTGTATTAACTTTTAACTCAACTGAGTTAACCTATAGTTAAATTAACTTTTAACTTTTAACTTTTTGTTATTGGTGCATATTAACTTAAATTAACTGAGTTAAAAAAAATCATTAACTTGCCCAGCCTTGCTAATTGCACATCTACACCAAATCAAGTTCGAGTAAACATATTATTATAGCGCGTACAGCCTCCGGACACAAGCCCTACTTACCTATAGGTACGTTTGTAGACCCTAATATCTACGCTCGTGTATATTATAATACCAGAATAATTCGAATACGACATAGCGATTTTCGCTTATTATCACGTGGCTTGTTTACTGAGCTGAACAAGCGCAATGGCATTATTGTAAGCGTTGTTAACCGATTTTTCCACCCAGTTACACAACGAAGTGCATGAAAGGATCCCTTGCATCAGTCCCCGTGTATTTGGACCCTCCGCGGTTCCGTCGTTTGTGCTCTATATAATATATAAACTTACCCTGACCCTGATGTTTTGAATACATTAGCAGGGATAACGCGCTCAATGCATTTTGATTTAATCGTAACAAAATCAATTTACCGCACGACAGTTGTATACAAATAGTACAATAACCAATACGAATTACCAGTAATACTTACATACTTCTTAAATATATTTATGACACGAACGCGCACCCGTCTAAATATAGACAATCACTCTGTGCAAAAGTAATCCTCAGATAACTATAAATAGGCTATCATATATTAATTACACAATTTTATGCAGATGTGTAAAACCCTCGAACTCCTGCACACCCACTATACAGCAGACAGATTTTCCCGATTTTTTTTACTTCATAAAATATTTCAAAATTCAAATTATTATAATATTGTATGTATTTTATTCGGTTGGTTTGGTTTCATAATTGGTTAGGTCAACTTGAATAACTGTTAGGTTAGATTGCTAAATAATTTTTGTTAGTTAATAGAAAACTAAATAATTTGTCTTCTACCATAATAGTATTATCGATTATTGTCATTTGTTCAATAATATAATTTAAGTATGGTATTGTGTGGAAATGGACATTCTATATAATTTTCTTCTGGAGAGTTAGTAGAAATATTATGACGATTATCAAACTACATACATACCTGCACAAATTCTTGGAATTGAGATATTACATTAATATAAGTACCTATATGCCTTCAATGATCCTTAATCTGCGTGGATGATGGTTCGGACATTAAATCTCCTCCTCTCACCCTCTCATCCCTTGGTGCATACCACTAACATAGGTATTATAAAACCATTGGTAGGTATAGGTAGTAGGTACTGTACTGACGACCCTCGCATGTAGGTACATAATATAATCGTATACCAGACGCACTGTCTGCAGGCTGATATACAACACAATAATATACATCGCTGGCGTAATATATAATATAAATATATTATTTATAATATCATTATGATGTGGGATATTTTGTATGCTAAGTAACTTGGCATCTATTAAAAATTTAAACGATGATGAATATTAGTATAAATACTAAATAATTTAGATATTTTTTTTTGTTATTGTTAGTTTTAATTTACTTACGTCCACCTGAGTGTTCATACGATTATTATACCTACATAATCTTGTATTCTTGCAGTAATATATAAAAATGAATGTTTGTTCGTTCGTCATCAATCACTCAATAACGAATATTATTTATTAATTACCTACCTATACCTAAATAGTTGTCAACTCGTATCACTAACTAACTTCATTAAAAAAAATTAAATTAACTACAGTCAACTTTCGTTATGCCAAAACTCAAGGGAAACAGCAAAATATTCAATATATCAAAAATGTATTTAAATTATCTTTTATATAACTTACCTAATCGATTTTTCGGAAAATCATAAGATAACGTCTTACCGGCGTAAGCAGATTATAAAATGGACAATTTTAACAAAACAAAATAAATGTAATTAAAATATAAATTTAATAGGAGGGGATGGCCATATTATTACTATTTTTGGTTGTTGTGCCTATAGGTAATTACAAAATTTTATGAAAAATGTGTGGAAATATTTTTGATGCCAGATGCCTGCAGGCATGATTAGAGTTAAGATAATTTTATGTCTCATTTTTCCACTTAATCCCAATCGGAAATTTACAACGGGCGCGATACTGTACCAGTACTGGCTAATACAGTACTGGCTAATACTGGCACGCTACTGACCGCCAGTGTTAGGCCAGTACTGTCTTGGATGATAACGCTTTACCAGTACTGATCGGTACTGTACTCCCAGTAATGGTCGATGATGTACTTCGAGCAATGGTCGATGATGTACTTCCAGTACCAATCAGTACTGGTAAAATATTATTATCCCAGACATGACGGTATATACCAAGTATATTGCCTAAATCTGCTGGCACGTTACTGTCAGTCATATTAGTGTTATATGTCAGGGTTAATAACGCTTTACCAGTAGTGGACTCCCCTTACCGATAGTATAATATGCATATATTATGACACTGACACATTATGTCCTGGGTAATAACTGTATTCTGTATAATAAATATTTGCACCTTTATTTTGTTACTTTCAAAAGGTTGATCTTGGAAATTATCTCATAAATAACTACATACAGTGAAACTTCTGTTTAACAAAGTATCGGGGGGGAAGTGGAACAAATAAATATGTATTACAGAGGAATTCGTTTTAATAGAATCAACGCATAATTAACAATGAAGGTCAAGTTCTCAAAAATAAATCGTTAAATGGAAGTTCGTTATATGGAAGTTTCACTGTGTTTGAGTTTTAAGGTTTTTATTTATTTATTTGGAGTAAAATGTAACATCAGAAAAACAAGTAGGTAATTAATTTAAGTATTAAGTATAAAATAATAGTTTTATGTGAACTGTATTCATTTTTATTTTATTTTTAGTTAATTTATTATTTTTGAGTCATTCTTCATTCTAAGTTTCTTCCCTCCTTCACAGTCCTTAACCCCCGAAAACCAACGGCTTAAAATGTCTCGAAATCTCTTTTCCCTTTACATCTTCATGTTTAGTAGTAAGTGCTTCTGAAATTTAAAAATTGAGTAACTAAAAAAAAGGATTGACTAACAGTTACAAATATTATAAGCAGGGTTCATAATTGAATGCATTTTTATGTCAATTATGTTTTTTTCCATTTTTTTTTTTATTAACTACATATTTGAATATTTTTTTAGAGCACAAATGCCATGCATATTTAAACAATTTTGGGATATGAAATTATGAGCTCTGATTATAAACAATGTTATAAAGTATACCAAGTAAGTATTTATAAGTGATGGTAAAAGAAAAATTTAGTTTTTTTTGGCCATTAGTTTCCCTTCCAAACAGTGTTGTACATTAGTTGAATCTCTTTACAGATTATTTTAGGAATAACTACTGTTGAGTTATCACTTACTTTTGAAGAGGTTTTTCACATTGAGAACGATAAAATATTTCTGAAAATTAACAATACAAATTTAAAATAAATTAGTTACAATATTTACAAATTATAAGTATTCGCCAATGTTTTTACAAGTTCAATGTCAGACTCTAACTGTCTGTCAAAATCTTTAAAACTTTCCAAGGTGGTCATTTTGGGCAAATCCATAATTGTATTGTCATTAAGTATTTTTTCAATATCTGAAGTTTTAGTTGGAACTTCAAATAATGCTCGAGTTATTTCTTTCTTGATACGATATTCGATACTTCTTTTGAGTGATTCTAAATCAGATTTAGTAACTGCTACAACATTATCTGAAATAAATAGTGCAATGCTTAATTTAACTATCCACTATATAGATACTGTATGTGTTTAAATTTTTATGTTGTATTTATTTATACCTGAGCGACGACATGTTGGGCAATGCTTCTTATTTGGTGCATATGTAACTACAAGAGGAAATGTTTATATTATTATAAATTATACAATGACTGTTGTTATTTAATATTATCTAATTAAAAAAAACTAAATATTTAGAATTTTGAGATTCAATTAATTAATAAAAACCATAATTAATATGTCTAGTACATAATATTAAGTATAATAATAATTTATTGAAACCAAAAATTTAGTAAAGTTTAGTAACTGAATTTATTATGCGTAAAAGGAAAATTAGCTATATAATTACTATAATAATATTAATTACCATTACCACCAACAAGTCTTTTTTCAGTTGCAAAATTTAGTTTTTCACAAGACTGGGCTTTTTTTGAAGATTTTTTTCTTGATAAATTTATTTTCCCCGTAGACATTAAATAAGAAAATGATGCGTCAGAATGTATATTATCTTCATCTACAATAATATATTGAAAAACAAATTGATACAACCGCATAACTCAACTAAAAAACTTCTATCTACTATCTTTCTTCGGCAATTACAGGACTCACCTAATTTATGGCAAGAACGAACCAAATAACGAATTATACAAGCAGCAAACTCCCCTATAAGCGTAATACTTGTAGTGGGGGTTAAAAATATGAGTTCAGTATAAACAGTATAGTTAATTAAAAACAGAGAGAATCAAGAAAAATTACATAGTAACGTACGTTGTATTAAAAAATAATATCGGATACCTTCCAAAGTTTTATATGAACTAATAATACATAATTAATCTATTAGATGCGCTATATATATATTGTACGCATCTACATACGAACACATAATAATAATAATAATATGTACATTGTTAATGTAAATGTATATTATATTATATTATAATAACACGCAATGCGGGATATTTCGTATGCGCGCCGCGGACATCGTTTGCTCAAAATCGGGAAAGATTTATGACACAATATTCGAGGACGGTAATATAGGTTTAAGATTTTTTTTAAGTAGACGCACGGATGTTTTCTTTGCACGGCAGACGTATAATTCAGCCGTCATTTAAATAAGAGATGATGGCTCGCGGGTGTAAATGGCGCGTGGAAAGGAAAACGTCGTCTGTGCCGCCGCATCCCTATTATGATAATTTACAGTCCAAATGGGGTTAATGTAGCGATGCGTCAATGTCCACGGCGGCGTCCTGCATTATACTATATATTATAATAGCATACGGGGTAAACAAAATGTTTACGTGTCGGGAGGGCGATAAATTTTGAGTTCGTTAAAAACGTGGCTGTGCCGGTAAACCGTGCAACGTGTACGCGTCGGCGACGATAAATTTTAATTTGTGCGAGTAAAAAAAAATCCAGAATGCTCCTTTAATTGCGAAAACGCCACGCCGTGACCGCGTGTAAAAAGTGACCTGAGTCTGAGAAAATAAAGTGGGTAAAAACAAGAGTTGGTCGACTTCTGAAAAAAAAATCAAAAAAATACTAAGTCTGATACGTACTGCTGCAGTCTGCCACAAGTGTGAAATGTTTTGTTTTGATTTACCGACACCCTATTATAATTCGGTGTCAGGATCGCGCGAGAGCGTAAAGGTAGTATATTCATTATAATAATATAATACTATAATAATATAATACGTTTAATTATTTATTTTACCAGTTTAAGTAATAGAACAACGCATTTTACATTTTACGTAAGAATACTGCAGAAAACTATATCGCACACACAGGCATTAACTTAATTGTTAATTATTATTATTATTATTCTTGTATATTATTATATATCATTGTTACGATCCGACACTTTGAAACATGTATCTCCATAAATATGAACACCTTTTGTTTGTCCAGTAATATATTATAATATTATATTTACTCAATCGATAGGTACTTTTTCAAAATAACTGTTTTCAATTTTTGTAAATCAATATTCTGAGCATTGGTTAAGGGTGTCACGGCCAAACTCTAAACTAGGTGAGTGGTTTTATCTTTTACGACCTATGGTTCCTGCAAGTGTCTTCAACATCCCTAACCCTCTATATATCAGTTTACTAACCCACGATATAGGTACTGCGAAACGTCAGATACTCAAACGACCTCTTGTTCGTCTTAAATAATATGGTCCTATCTCGAGAAGAGTGGTGTGGTATACCAATATAGCTATAGCTTTGGTCATAGCGAATGTACTTATATTTGATAAACGCTAGGTGACCCGATCCTTTTGCCAGACATCCACTTTTCTCCCGTTGACACGTGTGATTTAGATTTAATTATTTTACTATAATAGTACAATGAGCCCAACACACTGACCTTATGTTTGTGTTGTTAATTGTCTGATTTATTGTGTCACCAATCATCATACCTTTTCGTGTGTGGGTTGGTATGTATTTAATATTATAGTAATTTACTGGGTACCAGGTATGTAACATAATTATTATACAATACGCGAGAACAACATAATTTATTTAGAAAATATATAGTTATGCATACCTTCTATTAGATATGTCTTTAAAAATAATATTATTTTATATTTCATATTTTTTTTTTTCGGAATTGTTAGATGTTTTACCATCCAAATATAGATATGACATAGGTAATATGTAACAATATTATTTACCTATGTCAACTAAATTGGTAGTTCGTAACTATAATGCGATAGGAACGTCCCAGAAAACAGTATCACTATAATATGTAATATGTATAATAATATATTCACTACAGTTTATAGTGTATATTAAATTAGAGTCAACAAAATATAGAACTAAAATAATTTAGAAAAACATAACTTGTATAAGAAAACATAAAAAAAATTAAGAAGTTCTTGCAAGTTTCAACAAGAATTACATATGAAATAATGTTTATTTACGTTTGTTAAAACAATAAGCCAGAAATTAAAATGTATTTTAACGAGTTAAGGATGAAATATTTGCTTAATTAAAATAATTGTTGGACTGAAAGGTGACTAAATTATTATCTGTGGTCAAAAATGCTCGAGCATTATTCTTATAATTTATATTATTTTGAAAGAAATAGTCTAATGTATACAACAAAATTGTTTGTCAACAATGGCAAAGTTTTAGATGTTAGTATTATAATTAAGGTGGCAACTAAAATATAAAATTTAATATAATTGCGGACAATTTGAAAAACTGGCACCGGGCCCCTTAAACAATAAATAAACATTATTATACTTTATTAACTTACTTTTGGCTAAATTTAAATACAAATTAAAACAACTTACATCTTTAATGAGTTATAATAATCGATACCTAGGTACCTACCGAAGGTGTACCAATCGAATGAACGGTGCCTATAAATAGCTTACAAATTGACAAAATATATTTTTAAAAGACTTTGTATACCCACTCTTATAATTTTTTAAAATTTTTTAATTCATTTTGTTTTGTAAAAAAACTTATTTATAAATAGTTGTTATAGTTACGTTTTAACGAGCAGTATATTGTATTGCTTCGGCATTTTCTTCGTTGGGTTATTTTCTTTATATATACGGTCACAAACTGGTTAATTTTCTTTGCTTATAAGGTATGAGTGGGTTAGATGTGATTCCAACTCGAATGTTAATTACTTGTCTCTTATTTAAATGTACATAATATCTGATCTTTTTAATACTTATTATAATTTATATAATATTATTTAAACAATTTTCAGAATTTTAAATTTATTCCGAAACTGTTTAAGGATTTTAACAATTTGAGAAAAAAATGTTTGTACCAATAATGTATTTTACAAAATCAAATACACATTGGTATATCGTTTTAAGATGTATGTTGTACATTTTCTATTTGTGTTTTTCAAATATCATAACAATTAATAACGATATATGATTCAGGTCTACCTTATAATTAGTGATTAGGACTTCCTCTCTGTGACTTTAATACGTTTTAATTATCCTTTGACATAGTTTTTTTTAGTATAGCTATATCATTACTATAATTCTTCTTGTTTACGGTGAAAAACCTATCAAGTGGTTGTTATATAGTTGTTTTTATTTCTTTGCACGCATAAATCATCATGTATTTCTACGAATATGAGAACTTCCTGCAAAAATGATATTTTTTTTAACTTCGGAAACATTTTTTTTTTTTGGTAGGCAAAAGGTTAGCTCTTTATGATAATAATCATCATAATAATAATAATTGTCAGACGACACTTCTTGTAAATTATCTAAGCTGCATGTGTTTACATCCGAAAACGTATTTATAGGTGCAGGTTTCACGTTTCCTACTGGAAATTTCATTTCATTGTATATAGTTGAATACTGAATTGAGTCAAAAGTTAATTTCTAAGTAAATTTCTACGTCATCTGAAATCAGGTATCGATATACATTTAAAAAAAGGTGGGTAAGTGAATGTCGCTCTGCTGTACAGTAGGTTTCAAGTGGGTCACTGTATAATGGATGGTATTCAATTTGAATTCGATGATATAATATCATTGTATAAGAAAAACGGTCAATCGGCCTATGATATTACTAAGTATATTTGATGATATTATTGTGAACTAAGTACATTATATATAATATATTTACGTGGAACCTTGTTTTAAATTTTCAGTCCTTAGCTATAAAAGTTGAACATTTTATACATTTTTAACTACAAAATAATTATTAAATTTTAAATTTGATAAATTTTGTCAAAATTCCAACCTTAAATGCTTAAAATTGTGCCTATGTATTTTTAATAATTTTCAACTGCCATTTAAGCAATATATTAGGAGCCTTGTATTATATTTCCACGATTTTTTACCCAACGAATAAAATTTTATTGATAATTATAGAAAAAAAAACAAAATAATTGAAAACTAACAATGCCTGTGAACAGCTCAAAAATAATCAAAATATTTTCAAAATTTGATGGTGTATAGGAAATAAGAATATAAATTTTCAGTGAAATTTTCATTTATTTACTGTTACATTGATTTTTCCTTATTTTTTCAAGATTTGAACTTAAAATGCTTATAAATAAAAACTGTGACTAAGGATTTTTTAAATTTTTTAAATGTCATTGTAACTATATAGTAGAAGCTTTGTATTAAATTTACAAGCTTTTTACACAACAAATAAAGTTTTATTGACATTAATAGAAAAAACACCTAAAAAAATTGGAAACTGAGTATATCCGTAAACAGCTCAAAACAAGTCAAAATATTTTGAAAATGTTTTCATGTAAAAAGAAGGCTGATATAAACATTCAGTGAAAATCTCATGTATTTACGATCATTTGTTTTAGAGTAACACCAAAAGCCAAAATTGATTTTGTCAAAAACAGATTTTTATTTTTATTTTGTTTTTCCGGGCGCTTTGGAAAACTATTGTGAAATTTTACCTCCCAAAAGTACCAACTAGATTCACTTTCCCGTTGAACAAGATACTGAAGTTGAAAATCGAAGCATTATTTCGACTACTATTCGTGTACACTTACACAAAAACAGAAAATAAAAATAAAAAAACACACATCATTGTAAAACCAATCGCTCCGCTTAGAATCTAAAAGTTGGTGTTGAAAGTTTAAAATCACATAAATATATAGATAGGTACACGATTTAAAAGGAGATATTTCGATTTTCGAATGTCGCTTCATAAAACCAATATTGTATTGATCACATACCGGAAATAATAATTGTACACAGCCCATGCGTATTATAGTCGTAAGTATATTGATACTAGTTGACATATGGTTTGTATCATTTGTTCAACGTTCAAGTAATAGTATGGTTTTCCTTCTACAACGAAATATAAAAACAACTTAAATCATCACAGTATAGTAGTTTATGACATATTTTATCAAAGATTGATAACTATATATAATTCTATTTATGTTCACCCCTTCACAAAATGTTCGGTGAGATACCACGGGAGTGTTCTACAATTAGTAACATAATATACTTTTTATAGTTTTTGTATCTCACGGGTGAATATCCCGCCTAATACTGACTAATTGGTGTGACAAAGTTTTGGCATTTCGGCATCTCGTTTTGTGTAAAATGATTTAGTTATAATTTAGTCATTTTTAAATTCTGAGTGGAGCGGTGAATACATATTGATTGTACAGTTATGTGTTTTTTTTATATGTGTACATAAAGAAGAACCTAGCAAAAACAGTTTACGGCAAGAACCGAGTTGAAATCGTCAGCTAAAATAATAATAATAATAAGCCATGATTTGTCACCTCCACGGCTGCTGATCACGCCGATAAAATAATATAATAATAATATCATTACCATCGTCGGTCGTCTGACGATGACAAAATAATACTAATAATAATATTATTATATTTACCGGCTATTTATGATATTTAATAGGCGGCGTCCTGAGGAGATGCCGATAACGTCATTGGCCGTATCACGCGTACACACAAGCAGATCGCTATTATTACTGACGCGTTCTATAGAAACGAAGAAGAGAAGTGAGGATAATAGGGAAAAAATCTACCATCTACCCCGGGGATCATCCCCTATAGAAATCCTGTCACGTGGGGATTAGCGATCGAACCAATGGGCCGTGTACCTACTACCTAATGCGCGTATACACTAAATAGGTGTGTAGCGTGTGTGAAAAGGACGCGTTATCACATCACGCAATCGTCGTCGTAACGTATTATTGTTATAATAACACGTATATAGGACCTATATAACCTACCTTATATTATATAATATAATAATATGTGCCATGTGTGTGTGTGTGTGTCCATCGTGCAACAGTCTCCGACGATACGACAACGAATTACCTATATATTATATTTTTACGCTATTATTATGTTGTATTATTACTATTTCGTAGTTTTGCGCCTCGGCCCACCCTACGACGGTTATAGGTATAATCCGCTTACAATATATGTGTGACGTCGTGAGGGTGTGAAATAGTCTTCTCGCCCGTCCGTCCACCGAACGCTGACAGGTTAGGCCGATTTTCGTTTTTCCACACTTGACCTATATATATAATGCCGCCTCTATAAACACAGTGCACAATATGCTCCACGGGCGGTATACCGTCGACGGCTCACCCATTCGATGTACGTTAAAACTCAAATACCGACTCATGTGATCCGCCGACCGTCTTCTAAGAATAAGCTTTTAGAATGGCCTATAGCCAAAAAAGTCTGCCATGCAGGTATTCGAACGGCCGTAAAAAGTGCATGCACAGTCACTCGAGTATTTTATAATATAGATAGGTATATTATTGTCGTTTGCTTGTTTGGGCCACGCGATGCGCGTTCCTGCCGGATCCGGTGGAATTATTTGAAAAATACATTATATTAAGTTATAGATTTTATTTTTGTCTACACGACACGTTTTCACCGGTTCCGGCAGGTTTATACCGCAACATTTTGCGGTGATACTGGACAAACTCCTAATATACATTATTTTAATATAGTTCGACCAGCAGGGTCGTATGCGTGAACTTTTTTATTTCATTCTGTAGTTAAAAATTTGACGTTTGTCAGTAAGGCCTCATCCTGGGTATGGCCTTGGTAAATTTTTATGGAGTGCAAATGCCTCGTCTGCTACAAATACATACGTATTGTACAACGTTTTGGGTATTAGGTAAGTATGTAGGTTCTGGTATATTAAGCTGACCAGAATATAGTTTTTTGCCAAATGGACATTCTTTAAATACGTTTGAATCCGATTCTCTTCCATAAGCTCCTACATCAATTACAACAAAACTCAGGGTGGCATCAATCACAGCTATTAAAACAATTGAAAAATATTTTTATAATATTATAATAATATGTGAACCTGAATTTTGAGGATTTCTGCACCTGATGTGCTTACCGTCGATAGCTCCCAGACACTTTGGGAAATTTGTCTCTGAATAGAATGTATCTGCTATTTCAAGTCATTGATTTGTGGTGGATGGTGGCATTTTTAAAGGCTGCAAAATTGTCCAAGCAATTCTACAAGTTTCTCTAACAATTCCTGCAATTGTACTTTTCCAAATATGAAAGTCGAATTGCAGAAATTTGAAACATGTACCAGTTGACAAATATCTATTTAAAAAAATAAATTTGTTGTTTTTTTTAATTTTTATCAAATATTCATAATTTATCTTGATTTAATGTAAATAAAAGTTGTCCATTTTTACTAAAAATTAAACTTAAAATTTAAAATATGTATACTATTGTCTATTGTTTATTAATTTTGCAATTAATATTTGAAATTACTCTTACATGAAAATACACCTATATCTGTAATATCATAATTATTATTTTTAAATAAATTTTATTTCACTTGTTTAAATACTTTTGCGGAATATCGTTAAACTTTTGTTTAATCTCAACTTACATAAAACCTTGTACTGTAATATATTATACAATATAGGTATAGGTATAGATATTTAACACTTTATGAATTTTTAACTACAAAATTATTTGCAAATTTTTGCAGTAATGACGAACTTTAGGTACAAAAATAGTGCTCTGCTGTATAGTAGGTTAAAATTGGGTCACTGTAATCATTACGTTAATTTCAGGTGTATATTATACGTAGCTAAGAAAATAAAAATGCTCATAGTAAAATCGTTGTATTAGAAATTGAGTGAATATCCAATGTTGTAAAAATTAGAACTTCAAACGCTCATAAAAATTTAATTTGACCAGTAGGCATTTTTTTTTTGTATGAGAAATCTTGTATTAAATTTTAAAATATTAGATTTAAAAAGAAAATTACTTATGAATTCCTAGCTCAAAATAATTTGCAATTTTTGTGATTTGTATCTACGTATTTTGTAAGAATTCGAGATTCCAATGCTCATTAAAAACGTTATTGATTTACGCTTAACTTTAAAGCGTAACTTTAAACAAAGCTCAGTTGGTATTCGTATCAGATCTTAATATTATTATTGCTATTATTAATGTATTATAATTTAATTATGCTGAAATAAAAAAATTAAAATAAAATAAAATATTAAAAAGTACTGATTAGAGGTTGGTTGAACTCAAAAATATGGTCACGAACCGAACAATTAAGTGTGATGTCAAACCGAGGCCTGTACCAAACGTACTGCACTAAATTCAGTTATTCAATTATAATTAATTTACTGAAAATATAAAGAATGTGCCTCCTCCCCCCCCCCTCGCCCTTAAAAATGTTCTGGATCCGCCACTGCTGCTGATAATACCTAATATTATATTATATAATTGCGTGCCGCAGCGATAGTATTATTCGTACGGGTCCGTCCTTCGTCTTAGGGTTGTCTTTTCGACGGCAGCAAGCACACCGTTATGATAATATATAATATACATGATATATAATGGCAGTCTGTATGCGGTTGTGCCGACGCGTTTTCGTCAAACGGATAAACAGTGTCGTTTAACAACACACACGCCACGGGCCCGGTACACATATTATTATCAGTGTTCTAATTAAACAGCCTCGTGTGTAAAACGAATAAATCATAACTGCGAGATATGCGCCTCGCACGTAATTACCATAATATTATAGAGCAGTGTTGGTTCGTGTTCTACAACATATGTGCTCGGCGTACGCCCACAACGAGTATATTATATTATTATAATTTATAATATTATACCTAGCGGGTCGAATTTGTGCAGCGATGAGTAGTCCTGACTCGGCGAATTGCGACGAACAAGACGCCGTCGTAACGACGACACGTTACGAAGTTAAAAAATATTATTATTTCAGTCGCCAGATGCAGCTGTGATTATGTTCGCAGGGGTGAAGGGGTGTATTGGAGCATTTATTTATAAAGAAATACGTGTACGCAAACAAAATATTTGTTTCATAAGTACATCGTGGCGAGTATACGATGAATGTGAAAAGCGTCACTGGCCCGTAATTAGTGATTTGGTGACCTCGGGCTACAACTATTTCGCAGTGCCCCTTCCTTTTTAAACTTTTTTTCAACACTGACACATCAAAAAAAATATGTACCCGCTGTCCTAGAAATTCGCTCTATATTACTATTATTCTTTATCGGTATCTACATTAACCCTCACTTCAAAAAAAAAATTTTACTCTCCCTACAACAAAAAAATCCTCTAATTTTCTTTTTATTTCACTTCTTTGACTCTTTAAAAGTGCTAAACGTTTATATTAAGTTTTAACATAATGTCCTAACGACAAGTATATAATATTATAATGTATTAATATTTATAAATCATAAATTATACGTATTAAGGTTTCCGTCGGAACAGAAAGGAACTTTGTCCGCACATTGCGTCGAAACAAATCGGAATTCCACGCGGCCATATAAACTTTGCGCATTTTGCTCTAGTCGCTTGTGATGAACATATTGTACATTCTTACCTTACGCATTCGTTAATATTTAATATTAAGCATTTAGCTACCTTACCTGCATTCCTATATATATTTTATTTTTTACAATAGTTTGTATTAAATGCGTCATTGACATTTATTATGAGTGAAAAAAGTAGTGATGAGGATAATATGATTTTGACGCTGAATTTTTTTCAGTAGAGGAAGAAAAGGAAAACACTGAAAAAAAAAGCGGGTAAGTGGATGTCGATGCGCTGTACAGTAGGTTACAAGTGGGTCACTGTTATGGATGGTATTAAATTTGAATTAAATGACATACCTAATATCTTTGTATACGAAAAACGATTCTGACCGGAGACGGTTTAACTGTTTAAGGATATTTTATATTATTAATAACACAGTAGCCGGTAATTTGAATTAATATTATTTGTATAATATAATAATATACTTTAGAAATTTCAAGTACCTACTCACTTATAATTATACCTTTGACTTTAATATTGTAAATATTAACAGATTACTTCCAAATTTATTAGTTTATTAAATAACATACCCATATTATGCAATATATAACATCTTATAACTTATGATTTTGGACTACTCTGTAAAATATAATATAATTATTAATTATAAATTAAATTGTATTTGTACAATACTGGTATAAATAGTACCTATATTGATGACAATTATAATAAAATGAGATTAAATACAATTTATTGACACTGTGTTTAATATTCTGAGAAAATAAATACACTATTTAGTTCTTGAAAAAATGTTCTTTGACTATTTCAATAATATTATAAAAACCTTATTGAATACCCTAAGATTTTTTAATACAATTCTAGAAATGTATTTTTTACATTCTTAGAACATTAAATATTATTAAACTTTCGATGTTCTCAGAACATTAATAATATAAAATTAAATAATTTTAAAGTCGTGGCCTATTAATCAAGATAGAACATTATTATAACATTCGGATGATAATAACTCATTAGAAAAGTTCTGATAACATTATTTTAAATATAATTGATAGAGAGAAATATTTTACAACCCGCATCGATCTCTGTTTTTCAATATTATATTCTCAAACTTTATAATATGTCTAAAAAAATACAAGATAAAAAGTATTTTTTTTACAATTTTTTTAATACAACTATTTGAAATAAAATACAAAATCAGAGATCGATGCGGGCTGTAAGAGTCTTCTTCTTTCAGATAAAAAAATAGTCATCAAAATCCGACAATTCTACCAAGCTTGAGAGTTATTCCCCTATAAAGTAATTTTTTTCGATATAATACACCCTATCAACCCCCTCCCTAAATAGATATCGGGTAGTAGATTAGTGAAAAAGTCTTATAATTGAGGTGGCAACTAATATATAAAATTAAATTTTCAAATTTTAAAGAATTGAGGAAAATTTGAAAAACTGGCACCGGGACCCTTCAAATATAATACAAAACTAAAATCGTTCTTCTTCGATTAGATTTCTATGTATAATTCGTCATTTGAACATAAAATAACTAAATAAAACTGCGTTTTATATTTTTATAATTTTTAGTTACAGAATAACCTATAGCTATAAAAGTTCAAAAATTTAACTTAAAATACTTATAAAAAAAATTGTGCTTATGTATTTTTAATAAAGTGCTCCGAAAGCACTCATGACTGTGCGCATTAATTGCTGTACATAATCGATAATTAAATAAACGTAGTGTCAGTAAGGTTACGTCCTGGATATGGCCTTTATAAATTTGTATGTAGGACGAAAGCTTTATTCCAGTAAAAACAAATGGCTGTGAATTATTGTTTGAGTTAGGTAAAGGATTTGGTTCCGGAAGATTAAGTTTTTTGCATATAACATTTTGCCGAATGGGGGGCATTCCTTAAATACATATACATCATATACATACGCATAATATTCCAGCCGGTTTACTTTCCCGATTAACGCATTTGACCCGGGACCAAAAACGGTAGTTTTTCACTTGTTTGCACGGTTTGATATGATAGTGTCCCTGACCATCTCTATAGGATATATAGGTAGGTACCGTAGACGTATTTATTTTTAGATTCTGAGCGGAGTGAGGAAACTAATGGTTTTACAATGGGGTTTATTTTTATTTTTTTTTTATCCTGTATACAAAATTTCTACCGGAAGGAGTGCTTCGATTTCAACATATTATAGTACCTTATCTTTTATTTTTCATTTTTCGATTTTCTCAATAGTTATTCAATGCCACGGGAAAAACTACCGACAAATTACGAAAAACCGCTAAAAATGGGATTTTAATTTCTAACGCTTTGCATATCAATCATAGCAACGAATAAAAAATTATAATATTATAATATTATTATATTAATATCCAACTTACAGGCTATAATAAATAATAACAATATAAAAAATCCAGACTGACAAACCGTCTCCGCTTAGAATCGTTTTTCTTACGTACATGTCCCCAGCCCCACCCAATAAAAATTTTAACATTTTTTTCAATTCAACATTTAGCAGTCAATTAACAACAATTTGCAAGACTATTTTCACAATTTGCAAGCCTTTAGTTGAATCATAAAATAAAAAAAACTAAGGGTGGGGCTAGGGACATGTGTCTCCCGCCCCACCCGTATCATCGAAAACACATTTTTAAATTTTTCTTGAACCATCATTTAGCAGCCAATTAGCAACGATCTGCAAGGTAGTTGTCAAAATTTGCAAGCCAATATTTCATCTGTTATAAGCATTTCCGAAATTTACACATATATTGGTTTGCAAATTTCGACAACTACCTTGCAAATCGTTGCTAATTGGCAAATGGCTGCTATAAATGATGGTTCAAGAAAAATTAAAAAATGTGTTTTCGATGATATAGGTGGGGCGGGAGACACATGTCCCCAGCCCCAACCTTAGTTTTTTTATTTTATGATTCAACTAAAGGCTTGCAAATTATGAAAATAGTCTTGCAAATTGTTGCTAATTGACTGCTAAATGTTGAGTTGAAAAAAATGTTAACATTTTTATTGGGTGGGGCTGGGGACATTTACGTGTTTTTCTTATACAATGATATTATATCATTGAATTCAAGCTTAATACAATCCATTATACATTGACCCACTAACCTACTGTACACCAGAGCGACATCCACTTTTCATCCGCTTTTTTTTTTAAGTTGATTTTACTTATAATTTCGATTGCACTAGATAGTGTGCAGTTTAAAAACGAAAAAAAAAATGAAAATAATTGACCAAGTATACAAACAAAAACTTTCAAAATAATTAAAGATGCCTGTGAATAACTTAAATCCAAAAAAAATAAGTGAAAATACTAATTTCCATGTTAAAAACAAAGAATTCGAAAAACTAATTGTCCCAACATTTCGATTTCTGAGGATACTTTCTAGGAGTGTGTAAAAGTGTGTGTCCGGGTATACTTGCGAGCTCCGTGCACCAGAGTCTCACGCACTACTCGCTTCAGTTCTTCGACTTAGTTCGACAATGATTGCGACGAACGGTGGTGGCATTATAAAGGCTCTCTAGTTGTAGTCAATCGTTCGGCGGCCATCACGGTCAAAGCATACGCTCCTGTTACATGTATTTCGAACGGCCTCCGTCGTGATTTCTTTAACGTCGCAGCAACGTTCCTACAACATCAAATGAAACAACCGAGTAAAATACAAACCATAACGCCGTGACTCGCACGTCGTTTTCATCAAATTTCTACCATCCAAATTACGGTAACTGACAAGTCGACTATAAATAAATTCAAATAAATTTTAATAATGGGTAAATTTATTTTGTTTAATTTTTAATTTATTTATTTAGTCAAAATACTTGTAAAAAAAATCGTGCCTAAGTATTTTTTTATTCTTATTACTTGTATTTTTAATTTTAAACGGGAGAATCTCAATTACAATTACATAATTTAGCATTACAATTTTTATTTTCATGTTTTTATTAGAATTGTCTATGCATAACAAACTTTTTGAAATATTCTTTATTCTGTTTTAGCTATTTAAAGACATTTTCAATTATTCTTTATAGACATACATTTAGATGTTCTGAAATATACCTAAAACCGATTTATAAGAACCCATTAAAAAACCTAAATCGTATAAAAAACACCTTCGAATAATTAAAGAAAATTCCGTGAAAAATTGTGGAAATATTGTGAAAAAACAAACGATTATAGGTACGTCAAAACTTAAATAATAGAAAACTACAAACGCATTCGAACGGAATCAAATCGCTGCAATGTATCTAATATCTATAATGGGTATACTATCAAGTAATAAGAAGTCAATAATCAATGCTGACATGCTGTAATGATATTTTTTTATGGAAGCATTTATTTTACGTTTTAGTGTGTATCTTATTTCTATGAAAAATATTATTGTTTCCGTTTGGCGTTTATTAAAAAAAAGAGTAACACGCCATCATATAATTATAAGCAACGTTGGCTAATGTGATATCACTTATTTTTCACACATGACCGATATTCAAAACATAAAATTTCTATTTTTTTTAATTGCATCCAACATGATAATGCTAAAAAACACCATCCTAAGTCACTCTGGTGTTTGTTAAATGATGTAAAACATAAAAATGTCATGTGTACCTCGTTGTTATTAAGTCAATCGCTCCGCTCAGAATCTAAAATATAAATAAATGACAGTAATTTATTGAAAACTACCAAAAATATGGTCAACTTAAAAAACGAAGGAAATATGGCTGCATGGAAATTTTCTCACATTATTAAAATTGTTATTTTTTTTTTATCGTTTACTTTTAACGTTATTAAAATATACATTACGTAAATAATTCGTAATGACTTGCAAAAAAATAGCAAAATAAGCAACAATTCTTATTTTATAGTAAGTATAAGTAGACAGTCTACCTATGATTCAAATATAAATAACTTATATTATGACGTAATCGGTCTGGGGAACGAATTTTAATTTAAATAAATATTCTTATGTAGCTTATAAATACCGGAACCTTTGTTAACAGATAAGTATAATGTTTCATTTGATTTTGAATAAATTGATGCAAATTTTACTATAAATATTTTATAAATAAATACATACATAATAATATATTGTTGTGTATTATTGTAGAATTTCAGCGTTTATTTTAGTATCTTACGATGTGAAATCGTGTCACTGGCACGATATGATAAGGTGTGTACTGTGTGTAGACTATAAAGTAGGTGTACCTTTTGACATAAAACGATGACGATTGGATATCTTATCTGGTATTTTTGTAAGTATGTCAGACGTCAGTATAGCATACGCGTTTTACGATTATACGTTATTGATTTCATTTGTGTAGTCTTTATTTTTAATAATTTAAATAAGCCCAAACACGCACAACAATTTGGTCTTTATTTACAAGAATTTACTAATAAAATGTTTAGAAGTAAAGAACAAGTTTTATATTTTCAATCTTGTGAAAAATCAGTATGTATTGACCAATGTGGCTAAGATATCCATCATGATCCATCATACCAATAAACTTAAAGAAAATCAAGAGAAAAAATTAGTCTAATCGCTTATCGCAGCTACTTTATATTTTTTTGGAGCTTTCGGTTAAATAACACGCCAATGCGCATGTACGTTATTTAACGTAATCAGTTCCAATAGTTAACTTTTTTTAAGCAGAAATATTTTTAAAAAATTTGTTTTTCTATAGAAATTTAAAGATGAAATTTATTAGGCACCTATAATCTACAAATTAAATTATTGTATAGGTATTTGTTTATTAATTATTTATAACTATACATTTAATGACATTTTAGATAATAACTGCATATGACGACATAAATATCGTGTTGAAGTGCGAGTGGGACTGACTCCGTAGACACTTTTTTTATCCGTTCCATTGAGCACGTAATATGCATTTACTGAGAACGACTCACTGATTCTATATAGTATATATGAATTAAATCATATTGTTTATAGCTATAATCGCAGACTACAATATAGGTAGAAAAAATAATTTTATATAATAATACAATAAATTGTCAATTTTAAATGTTGGCCATTTTTACTTTTACTATATTGGTAATATTATACATGCTGTAACTAAAGTAATATTAATTATTATACACATAAGCAAGTTTGAAAGTGTGTAAGCGATCAACAGCCAATCGTCAATCGAACTCGCGTGGCTCAGAAAATTGGTAGGTACATAGGAATCCTATACCCGATAATGTGCACTAGGAAGCTAAATGTTTTAATTGTTTATTTTAAAAAGGGGCTGACGGATGACACAGTCATTGGCTCACGAATAACCAATATTATTAACTTAAATTATTCAGTGCTAATACAGTATGCTGTCTACCTCTTCTGGCCTTCTGAGCGATATAATTTGAGGTCTACGCCGGCCGCGGGCTGTGTGCGCTTAACGCTGGGTACATTGCACAATATAAATGTGATAAACGATTGATTTATTTTAGAATTTATAGACTTTTTATTTGTGCTTAGGTACTATATAATTATTATAATATCTACAAACCACTATTTAAAAAATTTAAAAAGCGGGTAAGTGGATGTCGCTCTGCTGTACAGTAGGTTACAATGTGGTCAATTTATAATGGATTGTATTTAACTTGAATTAATATAATATCCTTGTATAAGAAAAACGATTCTGAGTGGAGACGGTTTGTGGGTCAGGATTTTTTATATTTGTATTATTTATTATAGCCTGTAAGTTGAATATTGATATTATAATATTATAATATTATAAATTTTTATTCGTTTCTATGGTGATACACAAAGCGTTAAAAATTTTTAAAATTTACATGCGTGGAATACACGCAACAAAATTTAAACTCGAACACACGGTGGTTATCGAACGACTAGATTAGATGCTAACAATGGAAGAGGCACGCGTGTCGCACACTGACGATATAAATTATTTATCTATAATCTATATAGATATAATATATATAACCATCAATAATTCTTATTCGATTATAGTTTATCAGAAGATAAGACAGTATAATAATGTATAGGTAGTAAATAAACCATTATCTAAGAATCTAAAATAATCGTGACACAACATTATTTTTTTATTTTTTTTTTGTCCATTAATATTGGTAGCCACAGCTACAAATCATTATAATATGGGTTCTAGCAATGATAAAAATTTTCAATTTTTATTTACATTTCCTAATTTATGAATTTTTTTAACTGCATTATTATAAAAATTACGTAAAATATAAATCGTAGTACTAATATCGTTGAGTAGGTATTTATATTATAATCAATAATAATAATATCTACAAAAATAAATTGTATCAAAACAGGTGTGTTTCAATTTACTTACCGGACATTACATTACTACTATTAGTTTATGTAAAATTGTATTTATATTATGCCAAATTGGATGTTTGAAAACTGTTTTTTTTATGTTTTATTCTTAATATGTAATCCTATTAAATTTATAAATCCTATTTTAAAATAAGTAGTTGCAAATAAAATATACTCATTAATTTTTTTTTTAATGTAGGATTCTTGAAAAATATTTAACACATTTTAAGGCATATAGCCGGTATACATATAATTCTAAATTATTGCTTTTCAATAATGCATATTTTATGAATAGTCATTAACATCCGAGCTCTTTGCTTATATTATTCATACGGCCGTGGTTACGCGTAAATTTAGTGTTGGGAATTATCTAGATAAGATAAGATAATATCTAGACGGTTACGCTCATGTAATATATTATTATGATTATATTATACACATCAGCCGGTGCAGTTCATATCATCCGAGTGAATATAAATAATATTATAATAACCTATATTATGTTATATTCAAATATAACATATTATAATGGCGCATATTATATAGGTATACATAAGTACTTGTATTGAACACACACACACACTCGTCTATCCATAGAGAAAGTCACGCGGATGACACCCGACACGTCGGCGGCGTACGCGCAGCTCGTTAAGCGCGTGCGGCAAGAATATAAGAGCAGCCCTTTTGACGGCGGTCGTGGGAGGCAGGGGACGGGGCGCAGGGTCACGCTAGGATATAACATAATATTACATATTATATTTTAACGGTCCTGTGTGCGTGTACATATTATGTATACACTATACAGGGTGATAACTGATAAGCATGCCCGCCTTCTCCATTTGTTTACTTTGACAATGAACCGTTTTATACTGTAAATTAATAAGTGGATAATTATTTTGAAAATGTTGATGTACCTAAGCTATACCTACCTAACTCAAAATTCAAACTTGTACTTAGTTGATCAGTTATTATCAAGTCATTACACCAAGACAATAATCCTTATAGATGGTTTTACAAAAATATAAAATAGATATTTAATATTGTATCTAGAATTTATTTTACTCAGACCATTTTTACGAATTAAAAATATTGTTAGATTAATATATTTACTAAAATGTCTTTCAAACCCATGAACCTATTAATATATTATACTATTATTAGTACTTAAAGTTAAATAACTCATTCAAATTTTGATTTTGGGACGTCAAGTTTTCCAGAAAATTGATCTGCATTTTCAGAAAAAAGTCTCCACACGGGTTCTCTTTTGAAAAACAAACGTTTTTATCTCCATCACAAGACACTCCTAAAGTAGATAATACAAAAAATATCATGAAATTGAAAATCCGGTAATTGAGTATACTTGAAAATGTAAAAAATCATATTTCTACTTACTGCACAATCGAAGAAAAAATGTTTGCTTGGTGAATCACTCTGTATGTACCGCACTAACCGCCAACGACGCGACGACGACTCTTCCGTCGTCGTCTCGGCAGACGAACACACGTCGCTCGGCGAGTCCCGGTCGCGTGCTCCTTCATAATATTGTCTATAGGTACCTATATTAATATCGTATTATTAATAATAATTATAATAATAATATGTCTTTGTAGGTACCTACTTGTCGCACGAGGTGTGTGTCGCGCACGTATATGTTATACGACGGTTTTGACGGGCGTTCATCATCGACGCGTAGGGGCCGTTTGTTGGATCCATTCCACGCCGAACACAATAATAATAATATTATAATATAGTTATAAGTATATATCTATTGTGAAACGAAAACCGAAATCGTGGTGGTGAACAACACGTCATAAGAAGACCGGCGACGGTGACGGCGAAACTTCCGCGGCCGAGAACAAAAAGATTTGTGAATAATATAATATTATACATTGTATATTTGTATATCATGATAATATGCCAAGGCGGAAAAAAAACAAGTGTAAAAATATCACAAAAAGACTTTGAAAACGTTTATTAATAACACATTACATATTTTATACTGTCCATAACTATATGGTTAATCCTGCACGGCGCGGCGTCGCACGAGACAAATTATATGATGCCAGTTGATTTATCCTACTTAAACTCCGTCAATTTATGAAAACTACACATATTTTTAACACATTCATTTGATGAGGGGTTTTGACCAAGTATAAAATACTTGTCTAATATGTTTGTATTTTTTTTTAAGGCGTCAGCTGCATGGTTATTAGCCGATTTTGACTGAATGGGGGGGGGGGGGGGGTTATGGTTGGTTCGGAACACGTGTGTATAGGGCGAGGATTTGTCACTAAAAACCCGGTGGTCACCCATCCAGGAACTAGCTTGACCTCAGCACACGTTAGTGACTTCGGCCAAACACCGTGCCAGATCTAATATTATAACCAATTATAATTGTATTTTCCGTAACCAATGCAACCCTATATATATATATACAAACAAAAATTCCCTGTTTGAGACACTGAGACCCTCATTAAAATGCAAAATTTAAAAATTCGGCTTCGAGGTGCACATTATCGAGTATTACCTGTGAAACAAATTTCAGAACTATGAGTGTGATAGACTTGGCTGTTGATCGGTGACACACACACATACACACACACACACTTCCTATTATCAATATAGATAATATTATGGTATGTAGGTATATGCGAGATCTACAAGACCAGCATAAACGTCCTATATACTCCCCGCCGCCAAAGATCGGAAACGATTTCTCCGGTGCAACTCAGATATTATGCATCAGCAATCAGCTGATATCATATCACATTCGGCAATTAAATATTTATAGAACAGTCGAGTATCGTTGTGGACGTTATAATTATTAGGTAATATTATTGTTTATTATTGTTATTGTTTCGAATAGGTACTTATAAAAAAATATTAACAAGTTAGGATAGCTGACAGGACGAAAATCAACCCCAAGATCACGGATCACGTTTTCTAGCAATCACTATTTCACTTTCACACTTGTGGCACAGAGATGTTTCTCTTCATGAGTGTCTAATAAGCAGTATTGCCTCAAAAATGCAATCACACTCTTCGCACTTACAGCTTCAGTTTCAAAAAAAAAATTTTCGGCACACAAAACAAACGACAAACCCGACAGGTATAATACCACCAAGCAATTAACGTTTTGCCGTATTGGGAGTTGGGACCGAGTTAAATCAACATTTAAAAATGTAATTTAAGTAACAAGTTAAGAAGACGTGATACCCGTATGGCCGTATGTGTTGTCTCCGTCTTACAAGTGCATAACATAGCAAATTGTACGCTCGGCAAAACACATGTAGCTCCGTTAATTTAAAAATTAGAGTAAATTAACCTCTTATAAAATCTAAAGGTAAAATTATTATATAGACAATCTCATGGGCTTTTTATAATATTTTTATTTTTAAGCTAGTTATGAGTACTTTAAGATCTACAAACAATTTACATTTTTAAAATACTAATAGCTCGCTTAAAAATTAAAATATAATGAAAAGCCCATGAGGTTGTCTAGATAATAATCTCACCTTTAGATTTTATAAGAGGTCAATTCACTCTAATTTTTAAACTAACGGAGCTACACGTGTTCTGCTTTGCGTAGACTTTGCTATGTTACACACTTGTAAGACGGAGACAACACATGCGGGTATCACGTCCTCTTAAAGTTGATTTTTTTCATTCTAACATGAAAATCTTAATAAAATAGAAAAAACCAATCAATGTAACTTCCTTCAAAATCAAATTATAACTCTTTTTTTAACTTAATATATTAATATATATACTATATATTATACATACTGTATTATCCATACTAATAAGCATAATAAATAATTTTTTTTTAAATATATACCCACACAAAATAAATATATATAGTAACATTAATAGGAAAAATAACAGAAAGATAATGAAATGATACAGCCTATAATAACAGAAGTTATTAATTATTTAGGTTAATTTTTAAGGGAGCACGGCCACCAACTGATCTTTAAGCGTCGAACGTTGTTATTGTTAAGATTTGAAATTAATGTGTTGTGTCCGAATGTTATTTTCTATGAGATGTATATATACCTGTATAAAGTTCGATTTATTTACGTTACTTTAATCCCCAATGAAAGTGCAGATAAAACACTTCAAAAGCTTAAAATTTAGTATAAATTACAATACAAATAACATTACGTACCTATAAATAATTTTCCATTTTTTTTTATATATAAAAACAATAATTAATACAAAAGAAAATATGTTTTAAATCTGTGGGGTTCGTATTAGGAAAAAAATTAACTAAATTAAATTAACGTGACTATAAAATTACTTGACTGATCTATAACTTAGTTAAAAGTAACTTTTAAACTTAACTTTCAATTTTAAAATTTTTTTTTGAAATTAATGTTATTCCTCGATCGAAAAGATTGACAATTTAATGCAAGTTACCTCATAAGTTGTTCTTACAACATTAAAAAAAATATCGAAAATACATACTCATACATTTTTTTTATATACATTTGAAATTCAAATGTTGGTAAAATTAGATATTTAAAATTATTATATTATTGTGTTTAGATTATAATATAAGTAATAATGAAATATTAAGTTTATTTAGATATCTTCGATTTATATTTTTTGAGATTCAACAAAATTGATTAAAATTAGTCCAAATATTTTGAACATTTTATCAAGTATATAGAAAATAATATATATTTACTTATTTTTTAAAATTTCTAGTATCTATACTAGTGGTTTTTAAACTGGGTGCCGCGGCACACTAGTGTGCCGCGAGTATCCACTAGGTGTGCCGCGGCTTTTAACTATGGAAGATACTAAATTCAACTTTCTTGGGGATGAAGAGTGGTGGACAAAGTCATCTTTCTTAACTGATTTGTTTGAGCATCTCAATAAACTAAATTCAAGTATGCAAGGTCGTGATGAAAATATACTAACATCGTCGGACAAAATTATAGCTTTCATCGAAAAATTGAATTTATGGAAAACTAAAATTAATCAAGGTAATTTAATCATGTTTCCACGTACTTTTTTACTAGTTGCGGATGACAACATTTTGTCATTAATAGTCAAGTCTATCACATTGTTAGAAGTAAAAATGAATAAATATTTTCCAAGTATTAATATTAAAAATTATGACTGGGTACGAGACCCTTTTAATGTGTCTATTAGTGACTTGGTTGATTTAAAACTTGTTGAAGAAGAAAATCTCTGTTCAATTAAAAATTATCGAACATTGCAGTTGAAATTCAAAAAGATCACTCTCAATAAATTCTGGATATATGTTTCTAACGAATATCCAGAGATATCTATAAAAGCACTGACTATTCTTTTGCCGTTCTCAACCTCATATCTTTGTGAACAAGGGTTTTCAGCGCTTACGAATATAAAAAATAAAAAACGAGAAAAACGAGAAAAACTAAATTCAGTGGAAGAAGAAATGAGAGTATGTCTGTCAACTATTCGTCCAAGAATTAAAAATATTTGTAACGCCCATCAGGCACACATTTCTCATTAAATATACCTATTTATAAACTACACTTTTTTTTGTAAATAAATTTAATAACTATACTGTAATTGTAATATTAATAAATAAATAAATAATTAATAAATATTTGTTATCCCATCAATCACACATTTCTAATTAAATGTATATAAAATTATAATTAATTCAAAACAATTTTGTTCGTCTAAAAAAGGTCAGTGTGCCGTGAAAATTTTTTGAAGTGAACGGTGTGCCGTGTATAAAAAAAGTTTGAAAACCACTGATCTATACGATTAACAATTTTTTGAATCACAAATAATATTAACTAAAATCGTTATTTTTCGTTTAAATATAAATTTTTATAAACATTTGAAAAATAAAAATAAAAATCGGTACATGTTTTAAATACTACAAAAGAAATTTTTGGGGAACCTTGAATTAAATTGTCATATTATGTAACCGAGAAACAACATTTTTAGTTTTTCCCAATTATTAAAAAAAGTACTAAGCATCTTCTACTTTTTCTCTGACATTATTGAAAAAACAATATTATTAGGTAGGTACTCTCTTTGTTTAAAATGTAAAATAGGAAGAGACCGAAGAGTAAATATACCGTATAACCTGATAACAATAGTATTTACTCACTTTTATAATATTATGATCCAAATCTAAACAATGTTATGTCTATAATCTAGAAAACATATACTTACCAAAACAATTAGATTCCTCGTTAATAACATAATATACTTATTTTTATTTTTCATTTTTCCAATTATTACTCATTGTTTTAAAGGCGTTTAGTTTTGTTATTATTTTTTATTGAAGTTATTTGTTACTACCTTGTTTATGAAATATCATAATATAATATTGACAATAAAACCATGATTAATATAACAATATTCACTCTCGGGTATATAATTACTAACACAATAATTGAGTGTAAAATGAATTAATGAATATTTCCATTTTCATTTTATATAATATTAAATTCAACAATCGACAAACTCGTGTTTAGTCGATTCGGGTGTCAGCACTTCAGGTTCATAACAATAATCAACTGAGCAAAAGACGTCTGCAGCACCTCAGCTAGGAATATAATAAATAATTTTGATATTGTGTTAACAACATCAAAACATTAATACATTAATATTATGTTAATTATTAACATTTATAAGTATCAAATTATTTGCATAATAGAGCATAGCTTAATTCTTCAAAAAAAGTTTGAAAACAATTTGGCTCATTCCACATAATGAAATTGCGAGTGTAAAAAATATAAAATACAGACGTATAATTGGGTAGTGCCGTGATGGGCACTAAGACGGGTTTTTTTTTGCTAAGCGATGATAAATCATTGCTTTCGAAACACGATGCTGAGCGGAACATGGTTTAATGTAGCGTGTTTAATAAGGTGTTTGTATAGGACGCCAAATGGAAATGTTAACTGCTCGTAAACAAAAACAGCGATGGGTAATTATTTTCAAGTATAGACGACTACTATATTATTGTCTATTGAGTAGAATACCTATATTAAAATATTTTAAATTTATTAAAAAATGTACGTCAGCCCCACACATTTAACATCTAGCAAATTTTTTTTGCAAATATTACTAGCAGGCGAGTTAAATATTATAGTTATTTTAACATTAAAACCGGCCTAGATTTTTTTGGGCAAACAAATCCAAACAAACGTTTGTTACGTGTTTATTATCTTATAATTCTAATTATTACGTACAAATTACTTTATATTAAAAATATCTTTGCATAATATATTATGATTACAAATTACAATAGGTACATAATGCATACCTAATATTATATAGTATACCATCCCTTTATATTGTCACAACAGTAGGCAGTAGCAAATATACTGTATGTGTATTATGTTAAAACTTAAATTTGTATTCAATAATGATGAATCATTCCACATAAAAAAAACGACCTATCAGATTATATTTATAAGGATATTTTATAAGGTATATAATAAAAAAAAATTTACATTAATACACAGTAAATAGTTAATATAATATTTTATTATTATAATTAATATATTGCTATTACCTAATACCTAGACATTTATTTGTCTATACGGCAAGTTGGACTGATGTAAAAACAGAACTCCTATTTTTACCAGCAGGTGTTAAAAAGAAATGTTCTAAAATATAAAACTCACTTCAAACAGAATCTAGCACGGTCACACCGAAATGTTAATAGTTATTAATAATAATATCTAAAATAATTTATTATTATTACTTTTTATTTGAATTGATACAATATTATTACACGAATTATCATTTTTTTTTCAATTTATTTTTTTTTGATTTGTTTCTTTTCTTTAATTTTTTTCCGAATAGTTTCCTTAGATATTTGTAACGACCCAAAAATCTCCTCACCATTGTACCTCTCCAGAACGCTTGTATCCTAGTGGCCATCATATTAATGTGAGCTTCGTACCTTATGCGCTCCTCGTATTTTTGTTTACGTTCTTCGAATTCATCTATTGTAATTTGCATCCAGTCGCAGATTTCTTGCAAATTTTTTATCTTGTCGTTTTCTTGTTCTTCTTCACTTTCTAGAGTCAACGTGTCTACGTCGATAGCGCTCACTTGTATGTCATACATTCGTTCCCACTTTTCTAAAATGAGACCTATGTTTGCTATTAATTCAGGGAATATAACATTTTTTGCTATAGCTGTGCTATCGTGTAGTTGTATCGGCTGACGGAGACGGTTTGCCTCTTCTTTTAATAACTCGTCATTCTCGTTCAAACATTGCATTTCCCACGACTGTATATAATCGGCTTCTAAATCTATTAGCTTCTTGGTTTTCTCTAACTTTTTGTCTAAATTGCTTATATCCGATTGAATGCGCCATTTATCAGTCTAAAACATATAGGTGCCACGAAATATAATATAACTATGTAAGTACATTTTTTTTTCATTGGATAATAAATCATCCTGTGGCATGTACCTACATAAAGTTGCCATGCTCCTCATTTTGTCCTATCGACTTAAAAATACCACCAAATAATTTCAAATCTTTCATATATAACTGCAAATTGAGTTTTGATATTTCATTATTGTTAACATTTGGAATTGAAATAATGTTTATATGAAAAAAATTGTGCATATTATATATTTTTTACATTTTTAAGTTAGTACAAGAAAAACTTAAGAGGAATCTTGTTTTAAATGTTTAAGGTATTTCATCAAGCGAACAAATTGTTACGAACAATTATTATAAAAAAAAAAAATAGATAATCAGTAATCACCCCAAAAAAATAACTAGAAATTAGTTTAAGTATTTAAAAATATTATTTAAATAATAGTGGAATGTTTGAAATGAATATTATTTTAATAATAACATAATATGTTTGTGGGTATATTGTTATTATACGTTTGACTATCCAATGTTGTCAAAACTTGAACTTCAAAACTTCAACCACTCATAAAAAAGTAATGTGGTTTTATGATTAACTGTATTTTCAATGTCCGTAATAAAAAAAAACAATATAAAAAATCTTATATTCAATCTTCAAGCCTTAAGTGTTGAAATTAAAACATTTATACAATTATTATTAATATTTTAACTAAAGAATAATTTAGATATTTTCGTGATTTTGACGAATTTTGCAAACATTTAACTTTTCTTAAAAAATGAAGTCAAAATATTTTATTTTTTGATAATAATAAAATTGTGGTTAAATAATCGCTCCGCTGTACAGTAGGTTACAACAAGTGAGTTACTGTAATGGATGGTGTTGAATTTGATCTAATATAATTTTATACTAAAAACGATTCTGAGCGAAGATGGTCAGTCAGCCTATGATATTATAACAATATATATAATAACATATTATATTATACTAAGTATATTTGATGATATTATTATGAATAAAGAAATTTATTTACCTATTAAAATGTTCACGCTTTATGACCCGACAACACCAATAGACCGTTTTCGCTTAGAATCATTTTTTCGTATACGGTATACCTACATTGATTTTATATCAATGAATCCAAATGTAACACCATCCATTACAGTGACCCACTTGTAACCTACTGTACAGCAGATTGACACCCTCCACCTTTTAATTTATGAAACTAATTTCCCCGTATAAGTATAAACAGCCACCAACAATTCAAAAATGTATTTTTTTATACATGATTTTTATTTAGGTTATATCTGTTACCTACATAATGCGCGTGAAGAACAGACGGCACTTATAAAAATAGGTATTAGATACAATAATAGCGGCCAGAAATTCAGAGTTAAGACTTACGAGACTTCCGAGCGAAAGTACTTCGTCAAAATTGTTATATAGTGGTGGGGACGGGGGGGAAATATTAGGTATTCATGTTAAAATACGAGTGGTTAGTAGAGTTAAAAACACATCTACCTACAACAATATTAATTTATATTTTACATTTTAAATAATTACGTTGTAATGTTTCTTCCGTTCTTTTATCGTGACCCGCAAAACGCTTAACGAGTTCCGGTTGTACGCCAACTCCGCTTCTAGTTGTCGTTCTTCGCGCACCGCCCTAAGCATCGTGTTATTGACCAGGCGCAGCTCGTCGTACGTCCCGCTCGACCACAACTCCTGGACTGTCAGCCGGAGAGTGTCCCTCACAAACGCCAGCAACTTGGTAACCTTACCGCGGTCCGACGTGGTATCGGGCTCCTCGTCGTCAGTGGCGGTGGAGGGTGGATGACGGTCTAAGTCGCGCAGTGTTCCCGTCCCGTCCATCGCGTCCATCAAGCCGATACGGTCGACCCATATGCCCAACACGCACGCCGCCCCGAACGCTTCGTAGACGGTCAGCTCTGACGTCCCGATCAACCGTGATACGGCAAACGGGTCTTTGGAGTCGAGACTGTAGTCGAGGGACGGCATTTCCCGAAGGCTCGTTCCAGCGCGTTCATAATCTGTAACACTGTCGACGGTGTGAAACGGTCACGTCTAGTTTTGTCATTTCACTTTTTCTAACTATTTATTTACTGTTACTAAATTATAAAATATGTACATAGCGTTTAGGGGAGGACCGGGCATAGTTGGCTTACTTTGTATAATTAAATTTTAAATTGTTTTAGTTTTGTGACATTAACGCTCAAAATATATAAAAAATATCACTAATTAGATATCAGTAATTTGCAAGAAAAATAATCAATCGGTGCGGTGGGACAAGTTCATTCACGTACAAAATATATTATATTAACTTATGTATTGAACTTTATATTTAAAATATAAAAAGATATATTTAATATTGATGACTTTCGTAAAATAATTTCAAGGTAAATTGAAAATTTTAAATTTGTTTAATCAGTTCCAGATTTTTGATTTTCCAAACATTTTTTTTGTATTTTGTATTTAATTATCATACACATAAATTTGAATACTAGTCAACATTTTTACAATTTTCTTATGCAGAAAACTTGCAGCATACCTACATTATTTATAAATAACTAGTTGAGAAGATATTTTTAAAAAAGAGTTCATCCTTTAGAAGGAGGAGAAATCGAAGTTGAACTCTCCCAAAACTAAAGGAAATTCAGAAAAAGTTTTCTACAGCACATATTGAAGAGCTGAAGCCATATGTAACTGACATTGTCAAAAGAGCAAAAGCAATTCGCTACTGTATGTTTTGAAATATTCTGAAAAAAGAAGTAAACCATAGATTTAATACAGAAAAAAAATTGCTAGTGGAGGCTTCGTCAGGCACGGAATTTATGAAAGAATGCGGGCTGAGTATGAGAAATTCTGGGTTTACATCAGTTGCTTGGCTCATGACATTTAACCGAGTCAACGTTGGAAATTTTTTTGAGTTGCTTAGATATGTGATGCTGAAATACTCATTCACATCTGAACAAATCTACAACTTTGACGAAACGGGATTTTTCACTGTGGCAACAAAAACTCAAAATGTCTTCAGCTAAACGCGGGGTCACGGTTACATGTAGGTGTGTCATAAGTGCAACTGGAAATTACATTCCTCGTGGGTAAAATATTTGGTGGTGCACACAGTGGTGACTCGTGATGTTTAAAGTAGATGGTATGCAATTATTGCAAAAGTTCTTTAAAATAAAAAAATATTGGTCAACTCCAAATTCAACATTTTTGAAATGAAAAAAAATAAAAATAGAAAATACGGGTGAAATTAAGAAAATAATGCCAATACGGTGACATCACTACAGACTAGGTCCCACTTATTTGTAAGAAATATTTTTTTTTACACCTAGGTCCCTTTTATTTGTTAACCCCCACCATTCAACAGTCGAACGAATTTACACAGACCGACGGTTATCTGACAGACCTGCACATTAGTTGATGAGGCACGAGCCGCCACTGCATCCCTCCGTTCTTTATTTATCCAAGGGTGAGGTTGAAGCCGAGATTTTTAGAAGGTGCCATGAGCAGTTCCACATATATCAAGATGCATGATAGCTATCAACTTTGTGAAATACCTGAAACATTTTGCCTCACACGCTCGCCCAATTATTCAACGTCCCATTCTAATTCTCATGCCTCTCATCTTACAATTGAAGCCATTCAGTTCTGCAGGGATAATGGAATAGTTATGCTCGAGTTGCAAACCTCACAACAGCCACTGATTGCAGCCCTTGGAGGGGGGCAAGACCTTTAAAGGCAGCCTACAGTTAGGCATGTGATGATATTTATAATATTAATTTTTATACATAAAAGACATAAATTCTAGTTCTTTATGATTACAGATACATATTTTGTTCGAGTTAACAAATACAATAGTTTATGATTAGGAAATATAGTAAAATTTATTTGGCTCTTCTTCCAATTCCCGAGGCAAGTAAAAATACTGTCAGAAAACCAAGGAAGAAATTGTCGTCATTTCTTTTATCAGGAACTCCTGTAAAAGAAGCGTTGAAACAGAAAAAGAAGGAGCAAGAAGAGAAAGAGTTAAAAAAACATAGGCGATTAACTGAGGAGTCGTACAAAAAAAAAGCACGACGTCAATTTATTTCACTATCTTTCATCTTCTGACTACGAGCCATCTTATCCCGTACCTTACACCGACACGGATATGGACCTTCCGGATTTCGAAGAAGACTAACTGTGTATCATATGCTCGGAATAAGGCAATAATGAACCAGTGGGCTCATTCTTAGTGTACCGGGTGGAATCAAAGAGGGCTCTCTTAACCTTAGGCCTATAAATGTGACTTCTGCACTTAAATACCTTTTACTTTACATTTTTATATTTTACGATCAAATTAAGTCATCATAATATTAAGTTTCAAAGTTTCATTTAAATAGTTTTTAGTACTATATAGTATATAACTTGTTAAATAAGGTTTTTTATGTTTCAAATCCCAGGTATTTTTCGTCATCTTACCCTGTCTCATTCGTTATCATACCTCTTAGTTGGGGAAAGATAAAAAAAATTAAATTTTATGGGAAAACTTGAGTGATAACCCTTTGAAGACGAAAGAGGCAATTGAAATAAATCATAGTATTAAGCAAAATATAATAGAAATCCTCATAACAATTTCAGTTCTTAAATCCATTTGCAATAGCCAGGGAAAATGACAGAAGCTTGACCTCGTCATCTTATCCCTATTTTATTTATTTTGATGTTTATCTATAGGTACATATAAAACAATGTATTATTGATCAGAAAATTTTAGGTGCCTATTCGAATAAGAAGGCGAACATTTCTTATTTTTACAATAATTGAGGGAAATTAACAGTGGAGGAATACAGAATCTTATTTTTGGAGAAAAATATGCTTTCGTCGCCCTAGATCGGACCTTTAAAGTTGAAACCTTGCCTATCATAAATCCCGAGCACACACCCTGCATTTGGTCAATATCATATAATAATATTATAATAGTTACGGTAAATTTCGTATAAAAATGTGCGTTTATCCTCACGACTCGCATTCCAGTTTCATCTCCTCATGTGCATTTTCGTTTACGTCAGCATGGTCGTCATGGGCATCCCCATAGTCATCATCATCGTCATCGTCGTCGTCGTCGTCATAACCGGCTATGGGAGTTTCCTTAAACGATTCACGGTGATAATCAGCGATCGCCGCGGCGCTATCGTCAAGTATGCCAGCCATCCACGCGGTCGACTCCACTCCATGTTGCGATTCTTTATCGCCGTCCTTGGCCAACTCTAGATCTTTGGCGGTGGTTACGTCCACGGTGGTGGTTACATCATCGGCATCCGCGGTGGCTTCATTCGTTTCCAACGCGCTCAGGGCTGCAGTCCCGTCGGCGTGCGGTGGCCGAATATCGTCAGACGATGGCATTTCGTATTCATTCTCGTCAATGTAGTTTTCAAATTTCTTCGCGATAACTTTTCCAGGTTTAAGGTGCACTTCAAACAACTTTTTCCGAAATCTCTGAAATTCCTTTTGATTCCTGAGAACTTCCGATTCCCGATTCATCTGAAACTCCATCTTATATGTACGTCTTTCGCAATAGTGTAAGTAGTTCTAGAAATAGTCCCAAATATTATTACATGTTATAATATTAACGTACATTAAGTATAGCGAGTAACAACTCGTAAGGATGGTTGCCATAGCGTTCTTTCACAGATTATAAAAATATATAAAAAGTGACATATCCTGCAGATATACATAAATATAATATACATAGTGGCAGATACTACAGTAGATTGGCTTACTTGGTAATATATAGGAGGTATCTATAGTTCTGATGAGATATGAAACCGATAAAACGGTCAATTAGTTTCCTTATATCTAACAGTTATAATGTTTAAATTTACATTACACTGATAAGGAATGTGGAAAACAAAATAATGATAAATAAAATAATGAATAGGTGTTGCTTAGGTACGTGAAAAAAGTCAACATATTATCATATCAATATCAATATTTGTAAGTAGTTTACTGTTGCATTACCAAACACATCGAACACTGCATGTATAGTGTATACCTATCAACAACTTCTTTAATACGTGTAGATTGTACATATATTATGTACAATGTACACCTACTTAAAACTTCTAGGGCCAACAACTAAGTCATACTAAAGCCACGAATAAATTAAAAATAAATTAAGTTTACGACGTTTACGTTGTATGTAAGCTTTTAAAATAGGTCTCACGTCCGTATGTGTTGCCTCCGCGTACATAGCACCATAGGTACATGCTAAAAACAATAAAATATTAAATAATCATATGTGTTGACATGTTTAAAACATTAAGTTTAAAACAAATGTTTAAAACGTGATCTAAACTAATAAAAACAAATTGTTTATTGTTTTAAATTATTATTTTAACAGGAAAAAAAAATGTTTAAATAAATAAATAAGAAATACCAACATAAATTAAAATTAAAATTATAGTTTTGTTTACAAAAAAATGTTTATAATATTATTTTGGTAAAAATTAACAATAAAATAATAATAATCTAATATTGAGATTTTTAACAAAAAGATTTAAATATTTAAGTATTGCATTTACATTTAAAAAACAGTCTTTTGGATTTTCTCTGAACAGGTTAATATAAATACTTTATCTACTAATTAACTATAACCAATAGCGACCATATTTTATATAAACAAACATTTCCACCGTAAATCTCAAAATCCCTGTTTAAGCACTTCCCCAGGCTTCTATTAATTTGTTGTAGCGCGGTGTTATATAGGCTATCCTAGCTTCCGCGATGAATGGACTATCCAACAAAAAAATAATTTTTCAATTCCAACCAGTAGTTCCTGAGATTAGCACGTACAAACAAACAAACAAAGTCTACAGCTTTATATATAAGTATAGATTAAAAAAAGCTATTCTTTATAAAATTAGACAATATTTATACGTTTAGAGAATTTGTGATGTACATACTATATGATGATATAATCTGATATAACTAATGCTGTAAATGAACAATTGTTTTGCGATCACATAATTCGATATATTAGAACCCTCTTTAGTATTCATATTAAATAATACAGTTATCGCGGTATATCATCAGATTACACTCACTCCGGCATTATAATAATAATATACACATCGCAAGAATGTCAAATGGTAATGAATCTGATGCCTTGTCTAGCTAGCCTACACCACAACCATGTTTCAATATTACATTATTGCCCGTACAATTTATATAAGTATGATTATATTAAATAGTAATAATAATAATAATCACATCAATCAATTATTGGAATGCAACTGTATTGTTCAATACTACAATACATATACAACACGTCAACAAGGTACGCGTATACGTATACACATTGCTTATACAGAGCATACCTAAATAATAATAATATAATATTAAGAGGACGACGTATCTACGTGTGTTGTCTCCGTCACACTTACGACATAGCAAATGTTCGTTCACCAGTTTCAGTAGTGTGCTGTAAGTTTTGGTATTAGAGTGAATCGATCTATTATACAATTTAAAGGTAAGATTATTATCTAGGGCACGGCGTAGGTGTTAATTGATATTATTATTTTTAAGTAAGTTATGACCATTTTGAAACTGTACATTTTAAAACATTGAAAATATTGAAATCACGTTTTTGCTCAACATTGTCCATAATCTCCTTGAAAGCTTGATGCTTTTAAACTGTGAAAAAGACGCAAAGTATAGACTACGAAAATTAAATAAACAAATTATAGGAAAATCGTCAAAAGTGTTAAAATAATTCATTGAATTATAGATTTGTTCTTCAGTTTATTAAGAAGTAAATAACTCATGCTATAATAAAGTCATATTTTTATTTAATATGAAAAATATAGTTTTTATTTTCTAGTAGATAAATCTTGAAAGTGGTAATTAATAATAAATAGGTGGACAAACTATTCAAAAATATACCATCTTAACTAAAATATATTACTTTTATAAAATTGAATGGTAAATTCAGTTGGAATAGATGTAAAAAAATACTAAAATATGTACAGATTTTATCAAAATATATTTTTACGCCAAATCTATATTATTATAATGCACCTACAATATTGGTAAGAATAACTAAATAATAAATTAATAAATATAAGATAACTAGAAGCGGTGATTTTCTGCCTTTAGGAGAATAGGAGTGTTTCCATTCCAACGTACCAATTGATCTAGTAAAGCAATAAGAATTCTGAAAATAAATTTGAATTTGTCGTAAAGTTTACTTTAGAACGTCTTTTGATTTAAATTCTTCAAAATTTGATATATTTAATTTTTTTTAAATCCTCATTTTTAAAATCAAAAATGTTGGAAAGTCAATCCCAAGTAGACTTGATTACAACTGCATATCTGTTTTTTTTAAAATATATTATCCCTTCACTAGATCAATCGCTACGTTGGAATTAAAACATGTCTGAATTCGTATGTTTTGCGTATGTTAGATAAAGATAGAAAATCACCTCTTCTAATCCCTTGATTGAATATGTGCAACAGTTTAAATTTAAACTCTATAAAGTTGATGGTTATAGATATATAATCACATTCAACTTCGGTTTCCAAAATATAATTTACTCATTCCAGAAATACTCGCTTGTTGTAAAACCGCGATCCACCTACGCCTATAATCTATATTATTACGTTGAATTACAGGTAGGTAGGTACTAGGTACCTATTCTCAAAAAGTCAAAACACAATATTTCGAGTACTCGGCAATTCGCGTTTAATTTCTGCAGTTAACTATAACGGTATTTTCCCATTTCGACGAGGTATGAGCACATTTTATAATAATAATAGTATATTATAGTCGCTTATATGTTCGGTCCGACGATGCACATAGTACAATGTACTGAATAGTTATAAAATATTATGAAAACCCGAAATCGTTTATCCGGTAGCAACATAATATAAACCTATATACCTACGGTTCAACGATAAGAATGCACACGATCGTTGTTGTTGTGGCATTTATAATATTATAATGTGCAGTAATAATATTCGCACGGACGAATGCGCCTTTACACCGCGATGTCAAGTTGATATAATAATAATAAATTCAAGTGCGAATTTACGATTCTTTTTCCGCGGCTAGTGCCAATAATACAATAGCGTCCTATGGTTTGGCACACGGCGAACATAATACATTATATTATTATTATATAGGCGTATGTGTGTATAGTGTATTACTGTATAGTGGTACCTATACACACAGGAGGGACCCCGCAACTCGCGGATGCCGACGCGTCCCCCTCCCCAAATTCACATACGAGCACAATATTTTTCGATATACCTTAAATCGCCACAAAAAAATCATGTATAATCATTATTATTATATTAAACATAATAAACGACGGGTCCTGCACCTGTGCGCGAACGTCGACGACGACACAATAATAATATTCGTCGGACAAATTTCGTCGCGCATTTCTTTTGCGTTATTGTACGGCTCTCGGGGTGGTAGGTGGTACGCGCGTCTCTCACCGCTGTTCGGGGCAACAGCAGCTGTCGAGTATAGAAGATTTCACACCACCGCCACCGGTCGAGGACCCACTGCTGATTTTGTTATTTTTGCAATGAGCTTGTTTACAAACCACCACAATGATGAGAATCGTGACGACAAAATGGCGTATATTGTCTGATGCGGGAAATGTCCCGCGGGAACAGACGCAGTGTCGATGTAGTCGTCGGCGTCGGCAGGTCAACAGGTTTATCATAATATGCGCATTGTGATGTCTGCTGCAGAACAGCGCGATTATGGTCGTAGGTACACGCACTATGTTAATATAATATGTCATATTGTACCTACATATTTTAATCTTAATATGTGCGTGTATGCCAACCCTTTATGAATGGATCGTCAACATAACTATAGGTGAAAGGTATATATTATGCTTTGAGCGAAATTATGAGGTTCTTTGAAGCTCTATTTGATTCTTGTATAAATAAAAATGGATACATTTATACATGCGATGCATCTTAGCATCTTATAGTTTATAATATTTTATATTTTACCTACATCAACAGTTTTATAAAAGTATTCTAGACCGAGTAATTGAAAATTTAAAAATCAAAAGTTGATATAAATGGACTACTCACCTATATCATAATAGAAGTGATAAGCTCGTAAGCTCATAGTAATCTCACCAATCACCGTATTAAATGCTTGGAAACAAAGGAATTTTCTTCAATGCTAACCTTTTAATGATTCAATATAATATGAAATTTAATTTTGCATATAATTGCATATTTTGATGTCTTCTGCATATTTAGCATAATTATAATTGTATTCATTTTAGGTGCATAGGTACTGCATTCGAAAATATAATCAATAGATATAGACATTAGACGGTAAATTATTAAATAAAAAGAGAGTGAAGTCCAATAATTGGATTTTAATTATTAAAACAATTATTGACAAAACATGAAAAAAGTGTAGTCATATAAATTTAAAATCAAAAACATATAATATTAGGATATATTATTGTCAATGTAGCGAATGTGTTAAATTTTAATAAATCATTGCATACGTAAAACGATCTTGAGCAAAGAACATATTATTACATATAGTAATTTATTTTTTGTCACGCCCGCATCGAAAGTTTGGTTTTCGATAGCGGTTGAAGCGTTGGAAAGCGTTCTTATTTTTCCGTCCGGTGGGCGGTTAAGTGGAAATCCCAAAAAATGCCGGGCGCACATATCACCCGCGTATCCCCTGCACAACCAGACACTTCAATCTATACCACGGTCCTTACAAAACATAAACTTTTGGTTACATCTTATATTCACATTATAATATTTACAACCTCCATGCGTGACGCTTAAAATAAAACCAAATCGTTTCTTTCATGAAATATTGTTGTCGTAGAATTATGGTCTAGTTGATGCATAGATGCCTACATTACCTTTGCCGTGATCGATGAATGCAGACAAAAAAGGTATGTGTGGCTCGTGCGGTAAGGCAATTTCAGTCTTGGGCGATCAAATAACTGAAATCTCGGACTGAAAAAGCTCACTTCCCGCCCTTGCCACACAATATACTATTACAATTAGTGATACACTGATACGGTACCTAGGTTGAACTAGTTTTACCGGAAACATTGCATTTGTTAAATTAATTATTATAAAAGTATATGTTTCTATCAAACCTATATTATTGTAATTAACTGTTAAGTCAATACCGACCTACTGTATAGAATGGCAAGAATAGGCTCATGATATAAATAAGCAATATAAAGGTACAATTATTCTAAATATTTTGAAAATGCCATTGTGAGTATAAAATATAATTATTTGTTAAAACTTGAACTAAAAGTCTATAAAATAAATAAGTTGATATATTTTTTAAATTTTTTGGTTTCAAAATAACCGAATTTGAATCTTGTATTAAATTTCCAAGCTTAAGCTATAAAAATTGAAAATTGTATTAAAGGCTTAAAAAAAAGGTTGTCGATAATAGGTACTGAAGGTATCTCGTATCTATAATATTTTTAAATAGCTTTAATAACAACTTATTCATTCTTCGTGAGAAATCTTATTTTTTGTTTTCCTGATTATTTTGAAAAGTACTGGAAATTTTTATCTCTGACTTCTCAAAAATACCATCTAGTTTCACTTTCTTACTAAATAAGATTATTTGAATTCAAAAATTTAAAAACTGTTACCTTACTGTAGAATTACTTGCTCTAATGGATAAAAAAAAATAAGAACTTTTGATACAAATCACGACAAGCTGCGTTATTCTTTGCATATTATGACAATATACATTATGATGGTATACAATAAGTATACTAAAAACTAGTTCTTCACGTGGAATTCAAAAGTTGCACGCGATATTAATTTTAAATAGTTGCCGTATCTGTATGATCCATAAAATAATAAAAAAGAAAATATAAAATGCATGTTATTATAGCTCATTGAAAACGTTTGGTGGCTGAAAAGTGCAGATTCGTGAAATTCAACACTAGATGAAAGTAATAGAATAATACATTTGCAGAAGTTGTGCCAATATGTGTTTACTGGAGTAGCAAGCATTATAGGTCTGAGCCATCCAAACATATTGTTACCATGCTTATTGTAAAATATACTTATTACACTTGAACATTTTTATTTATGAATGAAATTAATGTAATTGTTTAGAGAAATCAAACCCTTAATCACTGCAATGACATAAACAAGGGACACCCACCCTCATCCACTCAATTAAAAGTCTGTGGGGCACTTACACCGCCTGGTAGTAAATACTCCTCTCGCTATAATCATACAGGGTGATTCACCATGCATGTTCACCACCATTTTTGGAATATTTATATACATAGGAACGATATATTCAATTGCTTAGATTTTATTTATACCATTTTAAGGATTGTCCTGTAAAGCGAAATCAACTCATTTTTTTAGAATGAAAACTGTTATTTTTTCTGTAAATTGTTGAGCCGATTACTTTTTTGAAAATTTTTAAGAATGCGAAATTTGAACGAGTAATTTTTGAGTTATTTTTCATTGTTTACTTAAGTCTAAAAGTTGGGAATAGGTTTAAGGTAAAAATTTTGGAATATACGAAGGTTTGAATATTATACTAATTTATAATATTTAATCCATCAATATTTTATAATTTATAAACATTGTCTGAGCATAAATAAATAAACAAATAAATACTAGATTCAATATCAAAACTATTTTATATTTTTGTTTATTTAAGGGCTATTGTGTTTAGTACTTATATACATTTTAATAACTTATTCAGAATCTACTCGTTCAAATTTTTATTTAGATAAATTAATATTTTCAAAAAAGTCAACTGCTTAACAAATAACAATTTACAGGAAAATAAGTTGATTCTCATTTGTAAAAAAAAGTTTGTATCACCAGATGATGATTAAAAAAATTTAAAGGGTTAGGTTTATTAAAAAAATAAGAATTCAGATAAGTCAGAATACGAATAAATTCATTATTTTGTATAATTACTAAAGGAGCAAATTATTGCTTGGTCATTGGTCAATCACCTATTGTGTCCTTGAACAGAACGAAACTAACAGAACGAAACCCTTAGTATATTCAAGGTCTCAAGGGTACCCAAGGTAGATTCAATTATTTTTTATTGGCAATAAATAAATGTGACAATAAACAGTTTTATGATTTTACTATGTATCTAATGAAATTTTGTTGATTTTATTCACGTAATATTGTTAATTCTACAAACTCTACATCTCTATGAACTCAAAATATATGTAACTAAGTTAGTACTTAGCCACTTAGGTACTTTGTCAGAATAATATAAATTATAAGCAATTTTGATTAACAGTAAAAGAACTATGTGATAAAATAATGCAATAAAGTCGGGTTGATATTTGAAACCGTGAATATATTTTTAATAGAACTAACAAAATTCTCGATAAATGTACAAACTGTGTTTGTCAATATTATAATATTGTTTGATAAAAATGTTTCGTTCTGATATAGACTTACTATATAATATTAATAATATTATAAATATACCTACATAATTTATAGGAATATCTATTGTGGGAATCTGTTTTTAAACAAATATAAAATAATTTATAAGAAGTGCCGCCATCCCCCAATCGGGCATGGAAGATACCCACAAGTGCCCACTAAAAAATTTGTCAAAACTACACACACGTGTTTACACCTACAGTTACCTCCCCAACAGTTTAAAAACCACCCAATAGCCTAAGTTGCCGCGGGTTAACTAATAAAAATAAATAAATAAATAATTTATATCTATAGGCACATCGAATCGGACGAGCTGCAGCGTGTAACGTTTAAAATTATATAATGCGAATAAAACGCATTCAATATAGTCAAGTGCGAGTATTATTATATATATATAATTTGTGATTCGAGTTACCCTACCACGCCATGTATAGCATATATTGTGTATGTACTTAACATATTATATTATCATATATATATATTATATAGGTACCTATATAAACGACGACGTGGAGCATTAATTCGAAACGGTGTATACATAATATAACGCGTATAAAGTACAATATATGTATATATAGAGGTTCCTACAAAAGCAAAAACGACGGTGATTTAAATTTCGCGAATTGTTTTTCGTATATTATAGAGGTAGGTACATATTATGTCCTTTGAGCGTCGGATTACCGAGATTCCGCCGCGTTTCGATTGAGGCCCCCGCGCGTCGTCGTCGTCATCGTCGCGCAATCGAACCGAATAAAAGGGTCGATATTATAATATTATAATATGACGTGCAGTCGGTGCTTTACACAGCCGGCGTGCTTATAAAATGGAAGTGGTCGTTGTGCGTTTTCGTCAACTCCCGCCGTGGCCGGGCCGTGCTTCAGTGTATATTATGGGTTTATACTATAGCTGCGTGTACTGAAAAATGTCCCACTCTGAAAAAGAGGCGATCAGTGACGTTGTATTCTGTTAAAAAATATTTGCTGTTTTATCATAATAATATTATATAATATTCATGTATACGTTTACTGTAAATACCGTGGTTATGTATAGGTAACAATAATTAAATAGACATTATTGCGGCCACCGCGCTTCCAACGCTCGTTTATCGTATATGTGTATATTATACATACATAGTACATATACATACATACATACATACATACATACATACATACATAAGAAAATAGTTTAGTGTAAGTATTTTACACACTTCCATCGCTCCTCATACTAAATGATCATACATTTTATGTCTACCAGACTATATATCTACCTTATATTTTAAAGGAGATTTACTCGTCCAAAATATAGAACCCACCAAACTGTCCAAGATTAGTTCTATTTTAATTTTCTAGTTTTTAATAAATAAATATTAAAATATATATTATTTCACTTATTTTGAATCATTTGTTTTAACAGTTCAATTGCGGATACTATATTTTTACTGTCGTCATTTTACGCAAAAAAATAATAAAAATGTATGTGTTTTCCCTATTAAAAATTAAAGGGATCCCTCTCTGAACTTTATGAGTTTATGACGTATAGTGTATACATATATGAGTTGCAGTAGAACCCCACTAGGAAATTCGTTAATTCGTGTATTATACACATACACCGCGCACTGCACCGGTGGCGGGCAAAACATATTGTTATTATACGGTGGTGGCAATATATAATATGATGATAGTAGTAATGGACCAAAATTATTGTTGTACACTGTTGTCGAGTTTAATTAGCTGATTGCACTGCGCGCAGTGTGATATGAACCGAACGGGCACCTAATTGGCTCCCAACAGATACAATAATGTACAGTCATCAATCACATTTCACCGTATTATTATTATGTCTATATATTACATACCGCATTGAAGGGATGGTTTCTTTTTTTTTATTATTATTCACAAACTTGCCAATTACTGCCGCGCGCGAATAAAAATGAAATATCGTGATGACGGTTAAACATTTTAACCCTGCGATGACAAAAAAACCGAATATACATTTTTTAATACATGTATAATATGATACAGCACACAAATACACCACACATACATTATTCGTATCGATTTTTCGCAAGACTACGCCGGTCGAGCAAATAATAATTGTTCGTTTTCGTGCGCTTGAAATAGACCTCAAATTATGTAAATATACTATAACTATATATTGAGTATTATATTATTTGTAATGCACAGTTGTTCTTGTGCGACGATCAACAATAGACTATTATAATATATTTTTTGCAGTACATTTCAGCGCGTTCGTCACGAATAATGTATGCAAATATGATTGCTGAGCTGACAATTTATTGCACTAAAAGACTGTTGAATAAGCATGCACATTTTACTTGTGACTTGTATAACACAAATTGGAAAAATATGATCTAAAAATCCAAAAACATAAGTAATAGCCAAAACTAATTAATTTTAAATAATTCTTTAATGAAATATCTGTTTCTACATGTATAATAAGAACTACCTACAACTTTTATTAGCAACATATAACTATATAAGACAATGTTTGGTAAACTTGCCGTGACAAACTTTTGATATCAGAAATATTAAAAATATTTTTAAAGTACCTAAGTGCCTAAATGAAGTCATAATCCCTCAAATATGAAAAATGTAATATAGTATTTACACTAATAAATACATTTTTATCGAACTTCTACAAATTATAGCAGAAAAAACGTGCAAATGCATCAAGCTCACTGCTCATCCCATACCTCCATGGATCCATATTAGATTAGAGTAGGTATATATTATAATATAAATACATTTTTTTTGACATCCACTGTAATTGTTGTTCTTGATAAAATGAAGTGTTTCCTTGAATGATTTTTTTCGATTTTATTTTAAGTGTACCGTCCATAATTTCGATTTTCCATTTGATATTACGTAAGCAGCTTACATTGTAGCTCATTGTTTATTAAAACCGTCATAACTTTTTTATAATTTTTAAGATAGAGACTTCAATTGAGGCTCATTTTAAAGTTTATAAAAATAGTTTTAAATAATTATATACAGTCATAACTCATAATATTATGTTTTTATTTTATTTTTGCTATATTGGTATTTTTTATTGAGCATACTTGTCTGTATAAAAAACAAAATAATCACGTGATAAAAAAATTGTCATACACAATTAAATTACTTTTAATAAGATTTTAAATGAGTCCCAATTGAAATCTGTTTATCTAGAAATTAAAAAGTGATAATGATTTCAATAAAAAAAGAGCAACGATCACGTAACATCAAATGGAAAATCGAAATTATCGACGATACACTTAAAATAAAATCGAAAAAAATTCATTTAGAGAAATACTTAATTTTATCAAGAATAACAATTACCTACAATAGGTGAGAGGTAAACAAAAAAAAAATTATTTTGAATAGGTCTAGTAAAAATATATATAATATATATAAGCATATAATATAAGTCGAAAAATGTTAAGTATCGCTTTTTTTTCATAAACGATTATGATGAGTTTAAATATCATCCGTTCGCCACTTTGTCTACAGTAAAACAAACCATAGAAACAAAATACTACGAAACCCCATGAACAAAAATTAGGCTGATCTATAAAAACCATAGCGTGGCAAAACGCATATGACATTTTTACAAGAATGCTATTATGATGAGCAAATGACGACAAAAAAATTCAAACAAGCGAAATTTATCTCTTCTTTATTTTTTTTAATACTATTATTAATTTTGTTCTCGTGCATTAAACTTTTAAAATGGCCAGTGACCTGATGAGTTGATATATTGCAAATCCCACGATGATAAGGAGCGCCGCAGCAGCTGTTTTTTTATAAATAATTATTTTTCCTTGAATATGTAGGTTATTATTAATATATTGACGTCAAACTGGCTTCCAAAAATAAACGGTGACTATTAAAATGCATATCCCACAAATTATTTTTCAAATAAAACGTTTAAATTATCTACCAAAAACATAATATGTTCACAGATTAGTAACATCAAACTAACTGTAATTCGTGAATTCATTATTATGTCTCTACTTTCTATATATTGACACTATACTTTTTGTCTCTAGTTCAATAGTAAGATATTACTAAATTAGCATTGGCCACAATGGTGTATTTATTATAAAATGCCACATTTATTCAGTCGAAAGTTATTTAATTTATGCTCGAATCCATGTATATGTATATTGTATATTATGTATAATAATGTATAATGTGTGAGACACAAAACTTAAATATGATTAAACAATAAACTTATAAAACTACAAATCTGTTTAATGAAATTAAAAATAATTGTAATGAATAATAATATTTAAGCTCAAAAAAAAAATGTAAAAACTGATGGTCATTGATCAAAGAAGTTAACGTAGTATTTAGAAGTTGAAACATTAAAAAACAATCGCTTAACCATTAGTTTAATAAATTAAAATAAAATAACAGTAGGTACCTCTATCTATAGAATTCTTCAAATAATAATAGTCAACAGGTTATATGAAGCAATATTGCCAATATTAATTATTGTTGTTCACTTTTTTATTGGACATATTGCTGTGTTTAACGTGTCAACCTAATATTTCCGTATCTGTTTGTACATGTGCGTTGATGGGTATGCGTGGAATCCCTGAAAGAAAAATAAGGAAAAATAAACAAACCAAAAAACCTATATAACCACAATTCACAAACAGTAAATTAAATAATTTTGCATATTTCTATACTTTTATCTAAATGTTTACAAATATGTTTTTTATTTTCTAAGGTAGTATTATTCTGTTGTATTTTTTCCTTGGTTATTAATTTATCAATATTAATGATTCCAACAGCTAACAATGTTGGGAGTTTTTTTTGTGTCAGTATACACGATAAGTAGTCGAAATAATGCTTCAATTTTTAACTTTAGTATCTTGTTCGATGGTAAAGTGAATCTAGTTGGTTCATTCAGAAGGTCGAAGACTCGAAGTTTAAAACTAGTTTTCAAAAGCGCAGGGAAAAACACAAAAAAATTAAGGAAAAATATCGATTTTGGTTTTAGTGTAACTCTAAAAAATTACCGTAAATACTTGACATTTTCAATGATTGTTTAAAATCACGAAAATCAGTTAAGTTAATAAGTTAGCAAACAAGGTTCCACGTATGTAAGTTATTTTGTAAACAAAAAATATAAAACTTAGAATTTTTTTATAATTATTTTATGTTCAAATTTCGACAAAATTATATATTAAATAACCTGCAAGAACAACGATTTTAGTTATTTTGTTGTAATTTAAATTTGTATTCAAATTCGTTGTATTTTAAAAATATTATTCGTGGGTACTTGAATTTTCTCAAGTGTATTATTATATAAAAATATTGAAATATGATAATATGAAAATAATATCAGGTCGTTTTCTAAATATACAAATAAAAAATAAATAGATTCAATGATCGCATTCCAAAAACTGTTGTGAGCGCGGTTTTTCACTGTCCGCCGAGCTTGATAAGTGATAAAGTTTTCCCGTACGCTCAAGGAAAATTGAAAAATAACATCATCAATGTATAGTATATAGTACTACACTGCCTTTCTAATAAAAAAAATGAGATTAAATGTAAGCAAAAAAATAACTGATATATAATACCAAATTCAGCATATTATATTGTGCACCTATATATAGTATACCTATTATATATATATATGTATTGTGTACTTATACATTATGTTCAAAAACACATTTTACGCCTATACCGTCCACTGTTCACACTTCACACGCGTATACCTAGGTATTACATTTGAGAGAAGTATTTCATTAATGCATTGTATAAGGTATATTAATAGGTGACACGTCAAAATATCTCCGACAAAATAACCCAAAACCAAAATATTCCCCCGAAAATATTCCATGACATAATAAAATATCCGGCATAAATATTAATACAATACAATTATTATTAACATGTATAGACGCATAATTTTTTACACCTGTAATAGCATGAGATATTATGTTGACTCATTTAAACGTATTGAATAAAAAAAAAACTTAAATAGAATATAAAAAATGTTTCAAAATATTTTTCGTAAAAAATTGGAAAAAAAATCAATACATTATTATAAAACCAAGTTATGTGCTATTGGTTTTAAACATTTATTTTGATTAGTTTCATCGTAATCTTTTACAACAGCATTTAATCGCTTTTCCAAATGTTTATATTATCGTCTTTTTTTTGTTGAGATACTCTACCTGTTTGTCGTTCAATTTTGGCCTCCTATACAGAGTACAGACCTGGGTTCTCGTTTATATTGATAAAACGTTTTTAGAGGTTAAAATTTTGAATTAATATTTACGCAAGATATGTTGTCATGGAATATTTTAGTTTTGGGTTATTTTGTCGGGATTTTTCAACCTATTAATATACTTTTACAATACGCATTATCGAAATACTTCTCTCGAATGTAATGTTTAGATAATATGCGTACGCGTGTGAAGTGTGAATTATGGACGTTATAATCGATAATATTGGTACCTATATAGCATACAGGTGTAAATGTGTTTTTGAACATAATAATATTGTATAGCCGTAGTACCAATTTATCTCGAACGGAGAACGGCAGTCGAAAATAAAACGCGTCAAACGAATAATATTATGTGTCTACTATCTATATAATTATATATATAATAGTATATTATATTATGTTCTGAATCTAAACATATACATCACTACATCAGTATATAGTATTAAGTATATATAAATATATTGTTATAAAGGTACCTATAACAATACATGACGTGTCGGGGCAGTCGAAGAAAGCCGTCGCCGCGCCGTTGGGATTCGTGGAAACGCTTGTTTTCGATTGGCACGGTACCAATTTTTTTATTTTTTCAATTTTTTTTTCTCTTTACTTTCTCGAACCTCTTCTGAGGAGGAATAAAATGTTATAGGAGGACGTATGGTACATTGTCGTTTTATAACAATATATACCTACGCGTAATCCTCGCGGGAGGGATGAGACGGACGACGGAAAAAAACGTGGACGGCGACGACGGAGAGGAGGATAGCAACGAACGAGGAGGAAAATAAAAGAGAACGTCGTCATAAAAACGAAACACGAATAATAATTGGAAGGTAGCTGTGGAGTTGCTGCCACGTACGCGCGGGGAGACGTGACGGCGACGGTGGCGGTGGCGTTGATCCGATAATGGGGTGCGTGTACACGAAGAATGATATAGTTGGACAGAGACAGAGACGTGTGACAGAGAGGGAAAGGCTTTGCATGTGGTGACGGGGTGGAACTGAACGACGGTTGTTCTGTACATATATATAGTATAGTCGGATAGTGGTATATGGTAGGTAGGAACTGCGAACGCAAAGGTAGGTGGCGGTACGCGGTGGTGGTGGGAAGGGGGGGGGGGGCGTTGGGAGACATTGGAAAGCACGGCAACTTATATATATATAAGGGAGCTCGTTAGACAATAAAGACGAACAGGTAGAATGACACCCTTGGGCGGGTCGGATTACGCGCGCGCGGGACGAATGATGATGACGGTGTATATATATATATTATATACACGACGGCGGCGGTAAAGAATGCCGTGTCGACGTGCGTAATATTCGCGCTCGGTCGTCGTGGGGGGAGGGGGGGGGGGGGGTGAGTGGGGTAATACAGCGATATAGGGGCGGTGGTTGCGAATAAGGGAGCGAGAGCTGCAGCGATACAGCAGCTATACGGAGGGTGGTCGGCGGCTCGGATGAGGTGTTGCAGCGCGAGCGGGTGGTATGACCCCCGAGGCGGCGCGAGTGGGGAGGTGCAGGCGCGCCCGTTTCGCCGTGGTATATACTGCGCGTGGGCCATCGTATAACACGCCCTCCCCTCCTGTGTATATAATATGTGTGTGTTTATCCGTCGCTTTCCTCGGCTATTGTAAGACCCGCTCGCGTATCGCCGTCCCGAGAGTCTGCCACCGATGCAGCAGCGAGCGGCGACGCCCGCACTATCAATACATATAATAATATTATACGACTATAGATACGTCGACCGCCAACTTGTCATAAATTCGTTATTTAATGTCTACAATGATATTATAATATTTAAGTACATCATATAATGTTAACAACGTGCGTGAGGACTGTGGCGTACTGGCATCCATATCGTATCCTAGGTATATCCTAGGTATTTATTCATAACCGTCTTTAGAGATTATCACTTACAGTTGGAGCCTCGTGTTCAAAAAAGTATAATTGGTTTTAAAAATGATATTATTTCATATAGTATTCAAAATGTAATGTTTCTTATACAGAAATAAAGAATAAGATTTTCTTAGAAATATTAACATAGTACCTACCGATTTTCTTAATATTATATAATATAAGTAAACATCTGTTTTGGTTAAAAATAATGATAGATTATTATGTTAAAATATGTACAAATACGGTAAGACTGCAAAAAACAGACCTAGTGTAGTTTAAAGCCCTAGAGCTTTATTGTTCCGTGTTCTGCACATATAGCTTTAATTCAATTCTTCCAGGAAATGTATACATATCCATGTCCCAGCTGCCATGTATTTTTTTTATGTAATGCAAAGTCTGTACTACTTTGCCTTCATCTGTCGAAAGATGAACAGCTTTTCTAAAATTTCTTTTATGTTGAATCAATTAATATGAACAGATAAAAAAGGAGATTTAGGTATTTTAAAGACACACGAAAAACATACATTTTGATGATTGGCTTCGCAATTATTTTCGCACTGGGCCTCACAAACCTTAAGGTCAGTCTTGGGTATTTATTATAAATTATAATATGAATTTATAAAATATTTTATTGGCGCTCGCAAACCATAATATTATATATACCATACAGCTCGGATAATATGTGCGTGTTCGATGTTATTATCATAATACATAGATTTTCGCATCATGTTATATTATATTATTGTAAATACTAAGCAGTGAAATACTAAACTGTTGAAATTCCATTTATCGTTTTAATATAACAGGGGTAAGGGTGCTTTGAAATTCGGTGCTTTGCATATCATATAATATGTTGTATACGTGTCTGCAGCGATTTTCAAATCTCAAAAAATAAAACCTATGTGTATATGGCACAGACGAAACCGGATATTTTGATTCACTGCGATAGTAATATACAAAATATGTATCTACATTATGCTCTGCCCAGCATATACACTGCAGGCGGCGTATTTACCTACCTCCGTTTGCGATATTGTATACTTTTAAATCCGTCAAATACTTCAATAGCTAGGTAATGTTTAGTGTTTATTGTTTTTTATTATATATAGCCGTCCCACTCGGCGTTGCCCGTACTAAAGATATCGGTTTATTTTATAGGTATGATATTTGTAAAAAAAATGTATATTATACATTATATCTACTATGCACAATAATAATGTAACCAATGGTAACCACATAAGACATAAATTAAAAACAAAGAAGACTTTTTAATGAGCTGAAAAAAAATGCATGTGTGAGAGCTACTTTTAGGGGTTAATAAAATAACTTATAACATTAAACATCCGCCAAGTCTCAAGGAATCTGTTGGTATAACATTTTATTCAAATCGGTTCAAGTCTATTAACTTTAGATAAAATGACTTTAATAAAGTCAATTTGGGTTAAAAATAAAGTGATGAATATCAAAATTATACATTTTAATTATTATCTATACCCAATTAATTATATTATATTATTATGTAACCTGTGGCAACAATTTATATAGAAAAATTAATTCTAATTTATGCTTATATTTACACCTAAACAAAAATCCCATTTAAAAAAAGCTTTTCAGTTTTTCCCGAATTTTCCAATTTTTCTTTCCGTAAAAACCTCATTCGGAATATTAAGTAAATTTAAAAAAAAAATAGCCAAATTAGTCCAGCCGTTTTCAATTAATGCGGTTACCTGCAACGGACAGACTTTCATTTTTATTATATAGATTATACAAATATTGCGTATTCATACTACGAGAGTGAAACTCCATTGCATCCATTCTATATTTTTTTTTTTTAGTTTTTAACTATATAAGTTAAATTAATTATCGGTCACAGATAGCAGTAAAATTAATGATCGAATATTTGATAGAAATACCTATATCTTAATATTAAAATAAATTATTATTGTATTTAGATTATATCATTTTGAATTTTACGTAATATTTTAGTAGGTACAGTTTCACAGTAAACAATTACAGTTCTGTGCAACACGTCGGTATTTGTAGAATCGTTAGCCGTAAGCCAATAAGTAGTGTGAAGTAAGTAAATAGTACTTAACGTTTGCGCGTTATCGAGTATAGTGTTTTCTTAGCGTAACGAGTTGTAAAAAACTAAAAAAGACAAATGTGCTAGAACGAGTTGCAGTATTAACCCATTGTTGCTATAATATATTTAATCGTATTATGCTGACAAAGCTTTCGATCGCAATAATCACATCATTCCTTAGTATTCCTTACCCACGGCCGTTTCAACCGAATTCATATACATTTATGTATATAATATTGTATATATATAATCTGTACTATCTACGCACACCGACTCGCGGCGGCGCCTCGCAGTAAATAGTATTATATTTGGTAACATAATCGACAAAAAAATCTTGAGGATCGGGATTCGGTTTTCGCTCTACACTATTGTTATGTATTGTTGTAGTTACTATTAAATCGTCCATCAAAATAAATACCTAGGTATATGTGTATAATACATTTCATACTTTGATCATAATAATATTCAATAAATAATACCTCAAAGGAAGCCTTGAGTATTGAGGAGTAGTTGCAGTGGCGTGGCCAAGGACTTTATTTAAGGCACGTGCCTCAGCTATAAGGGTGGTGGGTGTCCTGGAGACTAGGGGAATTTCACATAGGTATAGTAAATAATATTTTATTAAGTACACACTAAGACTAAGCCAATCATTTTCAGTTACCATTACGTAAATACGTAATTATTTATAATAAGTACTTATAATTACTAATATAAATTATTGTGCCTCATAAGTTAATGAAGTTCGCCACGCCACTGAATAGTTGTGGTTATTGACATTAGGTCAACCTATCTATATAAAGGCAATACTTAGCAATAGATACTATACTGCAGACAGTAGGTGTTATAATTTTTATGTTCAAAAACTTCTACTAATGCAGTAGTGCCTATCTACAAAAATTAACCATTTACGCCATAAAAAAAATTCGTATTGGGTATTGCTTAAAATAAAAAAGGAAGGTTCCTACATTTTTATCGAAATCTTATGAATTTATCTAATACCTATATACCTATGTATACCTATATGTTTATTATATAATTCGTTTAAATATCGGTATTTCCACGAAAGTTTTATATAATATGCACTGCAGTAGGTACATATAATTATATAATATAGACGGTCGTTTTCTCGGGTCAACGTCTGCATGTTCATTTAACTTTTTGCGATAAAAAAAAAAAACTACAAACGCGTATTTAGACGATTTAAAAAAAAAAGTAATAATTGCGAGTAAGCTGTAATGACGCGCCCGGCTCGACAATACGACATGTATGTAATTCAGTTCCCATCATTTTTGGTCGAATGTGCAATGCAGTCCGTTGATCAATATACTGTTAACACTTTATACATATAATTTACACACACACACACACACACACACACACAAACATAGGTATACAATTATGTAATAAATTATGCACGTGCAGCGTGATAGAAACGCTTACCTCGCATTGTCGCGGGTCCCAATAATAATATATGCGGTGACGAGTTGTGTAGGATATTTCTTCGCGTGCGATACGTTGTTACATAATAATTAAGAATATAATAAATAATATTATAATTCTATATAGGTACTTATGCATAGCATTATTATAATATAATATCATACACACGTATACCTATAGATAACGCGTTAATGACTCGTCCGATTTATAATATTATGTGTTTATTGTATAGGTACCTATAATACTATATACCTACTGATATCGTAAGCAATACTCGCGTATATACATACCGTATACATGGTCGTATATATTATATTATATAATATAGGTATATTCGTGGGAGATGGCATTTTATTTCAATTTTAGTTAGTACTTGTTGTTTGGAAAATTGTTAATAATATATAAAAATGCACATACATAACTGAGATAAATTTTTGGGTTTTATATTTCCTATGTAATATGTTCAATAGAATAATACTAAAATAATATTAAAATGGGTAAACAATAATACGAGTACCTACACAATGTTATTGTTTTAAATATAATTATGTGGGTTAAAATAATATAATACACTTTATCATAAAATTTGATAAGAAATCATAACATTTTCATAATTTTCAGCTTTTTGAAAATGTTCATAAAAATATAAATCACTATTGGCGCCAATAATCCTATTATGTATACATTATTGCGCAGAAGGTTTTATAGAGACGTAGAGTAGTTGATGTTGTTAAATGTACTGCATTTTTTTCTGTGTACTTAAAATAAAATTACAAATATAAAAATTCACTTCTTAATAAATACGAGCTTGCTGCTTATTTGTAGCCACTAGGCTATAATATAGTTACTAGTGGCAGGTGCTGCTGTGAACTGTTGCAGATGGCACTAAATGTGACCTGGGCTGGGATGCTTATATTTTTGTAACGAATAGTCACTAAAATGAGAAAATTTGTTTTAGCTTCTCTTCTGTAAGTACTCGAGTATCATTTTATTATTTTAAAACATTAATAAATTAAAATGTGTATTGTCATTTTTTTTGTTTAAATAAGTTACCTACTAACACAGCTCGGGTTTTGTATAGTACTATAATATGGGTAATTTACAAGTTTTTTAAATGTACGCTATAATATAGTAACAATTATTGATTTACTTTTTAGACCATAAAATCTCATATGAATAATATATAATATGCGTTATGAACCGATATGTACTATACTAACATAGTTTAACACGGTAAAATACTAAAATATAACAATTCCATGAAAAAATAAATGAAACAAATATTTGGTATACTATTTAATTCACCGAGCATGCTCACCCCCTTTTTTCCTTTAATAATGAATTTATTCATATTCTGAGTTGGAATTTTTAAATGTACTCATAGGCGTGATTTTCAAATGTTTGAATTTTTTGTACTACTTAAGGAATGTCCTGTTGCGATACAAACTTCTGATTTTCAAATGACAACCCCCTTTTTTACAGTAAATTATTTTGTGGATAATTTTTTTGAAAATGTTGATGTAAATAATCCAGCTTGTTAGTTATTAAAATTGTTGTATTAAGGATAATAGTCCTTAAAAATGATTTTACATAAATATAAAATGGATGTATAACTGGATCTAGTATTTATTACACTTAAATAAGCTTGGGTCATTTTTACAAATTATTATAAATATTGATTATAATAATATTGTAAATTAATATTAATTACTAAAATTTTCAAATAACCATAGCCCCCATATCTTATATATCCATTACCATGGATCTATTATCCCTAGAACACAAAGTTGAATAACTCAAAAACTACGCATTCGAATTTTGATTCTGATGCGTCAAAAATTTCAGAAAAATTATCCACTGTAATTTACAGTTGAAAAGGGATGTTCTCATTTAAAAAACAGAAAATTGTATCTCCACAGGACACTCTTTACCTATTACAAAAAAATCTCAAGAGTTTGAAAATATGGTCTTAAAGTATATTTAAAAATTCTATAAATCAAATGTTGAATAACTGCATTCTTGAAAAAAAAAGGAGGTGAGCATGGTGAATCACCCTGTATAATATATCAATAGTCATAAATCATAATAATTATAAATAATAACAATAATTGCAACATAATAATTATAGTAATGTGTTTTTCAGTTTTTTGATAAATATCCACATAAACAAAAAAAATAAACATAAATATACGTAAATTATTACGAATAATCCTATTATAAGTCCTAAGAATTTAACCTACTGTTGTACTAAAGTAAAATAAATGACTTTAATCCCAATAATATCATCAAATTTACTTAAGTAGTTTAATATTATAGGCTGACAGACGGTCGTCGCTCAGAATTGTTTTTTGTATACAATGATTTTATATCATTGAATTAAAATTTAACACCATCCATGACTCCCTAGACACCTAATGTACATCCAACCCACAAGTGGTTACCGCTTATTTATTATTATTATTTTTTTTTTCAGTTTAAAACTATGAATAGCTCTACAGTTGTTACCATATGTCTATATAAACACGAAATTATTACAGTTCAAAGGTACCTTCTTAGATAGTAGATACTAAAATGTATCTACTATCTATAGGTACGGTTTTATATATACATAATTCGAAATTCTAACCCTGATCATCAGTTTAACACTATAATTATTAATTACCTTCTAGACTGAACTAATCTTATATAGTCAGTATAATAAACAATCAATAACATTAATTTTTTTGCACACAACGTTATTTCATCTACACATCTACCTACCTACTGCACGAGTTAGGTTAAGCATGCCTATACATAATATTATATATGCATATAGATAGCAATATTATCCATTACACAAAAAAATATTATGAAGTCCCGAGCATAATGCAGATCAGAAAAATTATGGATTAAATATAATATAGGTTGTTAGTGTAATAGTGCAATTACTTTGTTTTGTAATATATGTGTTCCATCTTTTGTTCAGATTTCAGATTATGTGTTTACCCATGTTAAATTGTAAAATAGGTACAAATGTACAAATGTGCAATACTATTAATTTAGTTAAATTATGACTTATGAGATAATACCATAAATAAGAGTAAACGGAAATATCTGGTTATAAATTATTATATATATTTATTATTTTTAGATTAAAATTTCTCAGGACTAAGGTTGTAAGACGGTCACAGGTTTTGCTACTTTAGCGAATAGCGGATGTCATTAATATTTAATATGATGCGAGTTTTTTGCCCGGATAAAATAATGGGGTCGGCCCCGAAAATATATTCATTTTTTTGTATGAGGACACCCACACGTCACATTATTCGTGATTCCGGCGTTCCCCCAAATTGCTATATTTCAAGAGGGGGGTTGGCAACAGGTATAGGGGCGTAGGCCGTATATAGCCTTGGGGTGGCAATATTTTTACATGCACCACTGAATATACTGGTATTATTTTTACGAATCGACTCCATTCCTACAGAGAGTAATATAATATAAAGTATAAACGCATATTGTAAAAGTATTTTAATTTATAGGTATATTATACGCTTGACAGCTAAACTAAGCTCAAAATACAATTATAATAAATAAACAGTGTTGTATATACAACAAGACATAGACAAATTTAGCAAGTAGAGAAATTCGAAAAGAAGACTGCACCTGTGTACGATTCGTTGTATACAATTATAATTAACTGTATAATGATTTGAAAAATAAATTATATCTAATAGATACGTATTATTAGACGTATAATAGTAGGTAGGTATAAGGATGCGTTAATGGAATGAATATTTTCAAACAGTCTATATGATAATGATTATTTTAGCGAATTCTTAGCATATGATTAATCAAATAACGTTTAATTTTTCAAATCTACAGTATTGTACGTACCGAGTGTACCAAGCATGCTCTCACAAGTCACCCCCTCCCCCCCTAACATCTTTTTATTCTGTATTTCACCTATATCTAATAATTAATTTATTGAAATTCTGATTTTTAGAGTCGGTATTTAAGTATACTTAAGACAGGGACTTGATGATTTTTACGGTTCCGGTTCCGGTTCGGTCCCCTGAAAAAATAAATTCTAGAAAAGCGAAATTCTAATGAAATCCTATACAGTATACTGTATAGCTTATAGGTACAACCATCAGAGACCAGCCATCTAATATTTTGTTGTATCTATCTAATATTGTTTTGTAAAGCTAATGGCTGCATACTGTATCTATAGGATAAAATAAAATATTTTAAGCCACCCGCGAAACATGTGTAGGTACCTATACCTAATATTGCAATGCAAAGCCTGACAGGAAAATTTATAAATTTTCCACAAGCCATCATGTAGATTGTAGGTTAGGTTAGGTACCTATATACTTATTTGAATAGTTGATCCAATTTAACTGCAACGCCGAGTCAAGATAAATATTGCAACTTTATAATAAATAATACAATAATATTATACCTATCAACAATATATTAATATGTGTACCTATATATAGGGAATATACCAGCCGGGTAAAGCAGATAACTGCAAGGCAAAGTGAATAATGTTAATACATTTTTGAATATTGACGATTAAATATTATTGAACAATGAACATATAAGTTGGTATTAATATGACTCGTCAATTCTGGGATAACGATTATTGATATCAGTCACTCGTTTACATTCGTCAAAAAAAGTATTTTTTTCCGAAAATAGTACGAATTCGTGAGAAAATTTAAGAATTTAATAGCCTTTTTTAAATAATATTTATAAATGAACTGTTTTAAACTAAGTTTGTAATATTAACACTCATACGAGTGGTACCTATTACACTTTTATGAGTCAAACAAAATAAACTTTAATAAAGTTAATTTATGGTTACCTATACCAAAAAAAAGTTTTTAAAATAATAGTTCGGGTGCCATTTTTTTACATATAAAGTTAGCTTATCCCCAACTACACATATAATATATTATAATCTACACATATAGGTCAACTGCTATTAATGTATTTATTCATTAAAACTTTTTTAGGAATCTTGTTTTTCAGGAATCGACCATAGATAATATAAGAATGGATAAAGAACATGCCTATACCAGTTTAATATGGGGCCGTGAGCTTTTTTGGGTAAGAGATAAAGTAAAAAGAGATATGGGGATATGGGGCTTTTTTTAAGGTTATGTCCAAAAACTGTTTACAATATTTGTCAATTTCAAATTTGTATTTTGATTGTTGTGCTTGAAAATGGAAATTGGAATACTCAAATTACTCTAAACTTAAATACTTACATAATTGATTGTAATTAGAATATAGAATAATATAGATCGTTAATCATTACTAATTAATCATTAATGTTATTTATTATCATTTATCAATTATCATATCAATATTTGCCCCATATAACATTATCGTATGTCCTATCCATTCTTATATATTATCTATGGAATCAACTACTATTTATTATATATACCTACTATACGTACTATGCGTACTAAAAAAACACAACTTTAAAAGGTTATCGTCAATTTAAGATGTTGCCCTTAACGGTTAGAGACTAATACTTCTATATATACATATATGTACCTACAACACGACACTATGTCAACATTATAATATAATATGTGCGCTCAAATAGATTTCCACATGATAATGGATTATTGAGGCGTACCAAACGCCTTTGCCTATTTAGACATACAGTATAATATTAAATATACCTATAATATAACGTAGGGTGACTGCAGGGTACAGCTGACATTTTAGCGTGATGGTTTCGTGGTAAGGTCCCGCCGATTATATAGGCAACGATTACATTTTTATCTGTAATATGTTATTTATAAATATATGCGTACTAATTATTAATTATTATTGTACCTATCGGCTATCTTACCAAAACAAAAATGATTTTCGGTCCATTTCAAAAATGTTCGGTGGGCAGATAGTATAATAATTAATAATAATAATATCTAAACCACTATTACCATATTGCAGTCGTTTTCGGGCTCGACGGTCGCGGCTGCAGAGTGCAGAGTCGTCGGCGACAAAGACTCTACGTCGGCCGCCGCGGTGACGGGACGCGCGCGCAACCGCGCAACCAATGAGCACGTCCGGGGCGAGACCAACCTTATCCAGGGGCCCTCCTACCGACCAGACGCGCCCGCCACCGCCACAGCCGTCTTCGTCAGTATTCGCACGGTGACGACGACGACGAGACAACGACGAGACGATCGTGACGCGTGTCTGTCGCAGACACGAAAACGCATTGCAACTGTATCCACCACGTAAGGATCTCGATCGACTAGCGCGCGTTTAATAGTTACATCCACACAGAACGCGATAAGACGAACTATAATCGGTTGGCTGGCTGTATGGGTGCGATTTCGCCGCACTGCAGCTCAGATCGAACTCGAAAGGGTCTCGCGCCCGGATGCGACGCTGCTGGTGCATCTGCAGCTGCGGTGTTATTATAAAAAATAATTGTAATATTAACAGTTTAATCGCGGTAGACGATGACGCGCGCGTTTCACTAAACGGTTGTCAGGTGCAGCGCGCCAACGACGACGACGCGCGCCGGCCATCGCATGTCGTACATGTCGCCGAGGGACGTCGTCGGCGTCCGTGCCGCCGGCAGCATCAGCCTGTCGCCCGGCAGTTGTATGGAAGCTCTCAGCGAGAGTTCGGCGTCGAGTGCGGCGGCCGCGGCGGGCGGATCCGTCACCGTGTCCGACTTCCTGCAGACCAAGCGCAGCCTGTCGTTCTCGTCCGAACAGGTGTCGTGCATGTGTGAAGCCCTCCAGCAGTCCGGTGACGTGGACAGGCTAGCCAGGTTCCTGTGGTACCTGCCACCGAGTGAACTGCTCCGTGGCCAAGAGACCGTCCTCCGGGCCAGGGCCCTAGTGGCGTTTCACAGGTACTTAATATGTATTTATTGTAGGCAAGTATTGTAGGTACTTGGTAGTTGGTAGTATATTATTACATAGTTTCATGTTCATCATCGATTACTTAGGTACGCTATAGCTTTATATAGGTAGGTGTATCTCGCCTTGAGCGTACCTATCTCAGTTTTAGTGAAGATACACTAAAATACCTCAATTCACAGACAAATCGGCGTCAGTGTACCTATAGCATTGAGAAATAATTTGACCTAGATGGGTATCCGCAAGTCACGGATTGAATGTAGCACTTAGTATATTTTTTAACGTGGTAAAAACTCTTAATCCCTACATTTTTCTGATTTCTCTAAAAACAATCTTTGAAATTTTTGTCAAAATCATTTAAGTAGTTTTTAAATGTACCTATAAACTAGGTACAAACATACATTTGGTTACAAGATATGCTTGCTGCATGCTCATTTGATGTATACTTGCTGCTCGAGTAACCAATTGCAACCATTTATAAACAAAAAAAGTTTCAATTTCCATCATGAATCCTCAAAATCCTTGTTTTAGAACCTCTGAATTTTGGAAAATTTTGGAAAATCTTAGTGGGTCTCTACATTATAAAATGAAACTACTGACCAAATTACATACTCATAGCTTTGGCGGTTCCGGCTAGGCGAGGATGAATTAATCAGTCAGCCAGGACAAGTTATTTTATATAATACATAACATATATAGATTTGTAACTTTTTCAGTTATTAATATTTAATAATGCTTAGAACTCGCTTAAAAATTAAAATATAGTAAGCAAAAACTATAGTGACAAAACACAAATAATGGTTTTACCTTTCTCTCCTGTAATTCACTGTAATATTTAAGCTAACTATACCCAATTGGTTTGATAATATTTATTACGTTTTTAGGACGAGGAACATCGTCCTCTTAAAGCAATAGGAATAGGAATTAGAATATTATTATAGTAACTGCGGAAAAAAGAGTATTTACGTTGCAGATAACATATAAATATAGTATGTCCTTCAAACCATCTATTGATATACTTTAATATCGTATTTTTACCACCTAACCTCTTATTCCTCATGTCCACACTAGAATATCACACCTCAGTACTATGGATCAAGCTTGGGATCGTTTATTCATATGCGAGTTATTATGACAATAATGTGTAACAGACGAACATTATTTTAGTAAGTTTTCCAATCAATAAAAAAATCTTATATAAAATTACTTTCAAAGAAACACATTAATGTATTTTTTTACGTATCTACCTAATTAATTTATCAATGTTAAAATGTTTATAAGTTTTGAGGATAAAAATAAACACAATACTGCCTAGGAAAAATGAATTCATTCAAGTACCTATAACGTCGTATCGATTATAGGTACATTTGAATAGGTTAGATCCTCTCTACGGTTATGGCTCTATACGCATAATTTTCGCCAAGTAAATTTCAACCCGTTTCTACAGCAACAATAATCATGTATTTATAGATAGTTTATCAATAATAAGCCAGACTAAAGTTTAAAATAGTTAATGATTAAAATTGTATAAACATAATTTTAAAAAATCTTTTTAAACATCGTCTTTATGGGAGCTTATATATTAATATATATACTTATATATTAATGTACTTACCTATATATAATTACAAAATCCTAATATTATATGCCAGTGTATTATGTTCTAAATACAACAAGACTTCGCTCGATGTTCCGCAATAATTTTATATTTGTGACTTATAGTATAATATTATTTTATACTATAATGTGTAATGTTATAATAGTGGTTATACCTATTGATGCCTTAAAAAATGATTAATAAAAATAATGTAAATTAGTATTAACTTTATATATTATGTATATTTATGTAATACCACCGACCGGAATCGATTGTTGTACACGTTTTGCACATCGACATTACAATATACGCATATATATAGTTGTACGAGTTTTCGTTTATTAAAATATAATATTATACATATATATAAATGTACCTATAATAATATGTTTTATTGTTTTCGTTGTAACCCTTTCAGAAATCTCCGGCACTGTTCAAACGAGTTGTTTTTTTTAAATTTTTGTTTCGTATAAAGTATAAACACGATACTTAATAATATACACTCTTAAACTTATTGCTGGCCATAAAACAATATTCCTTGATTTTTTTTTTTTGTTACTTTTTTGCTTGCTCAATATAACATTAAGTCTAGTTCGTTTTTCTTCCAAACGCGACCCTCTATGAGAAAACAAGGTTTTTTAAATCTGTTTATTACGGATAAGTAGAACACACAATAATTATAAACGTTTCCAATAGTAAAAATAAAAAAACTACTTTACACATAGTGTACTAAAGATGTATGATAAATGTGAACATGGAATTATTAATATCGACTATTATTTCTGAATTCACGTGATTCGAGTACGACACTGCAGCAATGCTCCCCGCAGTTTTCAAAGATTAGCATAATATAGCAACATTCAATCTTAATTTAATAATAACATTTTGTTCGCGAATAATTATTTAAGTTACACATAACTTTATACAGTTATACAGTATATTTCCTTTTAAAAGTAACACAAAATATCTCTGTCCAGTGTCCTATAGGATTAAACTGGAGTTTTCGAGACGCGCTAAGGAATACTGAATATTGAAATACACATTTTTTGTACAAAATCTGCTCAACACAAATATTTTTGTAATGGTAACAGATTTTGATATACCTATATAGAATTATATATAGAAATGTTGACCTTTTAACCATGGCTCAATAGCTCCATGGATCTATGGGTTCTATAAAACCAACGTTTACCTAATTACAAGTTAAGTAGACTTTTATTAATGAATTTGCATAAAAATGTGTGTTGAGTAGATTTAAATTTTAGTTTATACGATGTACAACCTCTTTAAAATGGACCAAAGATTTCAATTAATACGATAATATTTACTTACTTACAGGCTACATATAGACATAAATATACAAAATACTACAAACTGTTATAATTTACCTAGTAATCGTTAAAATTATTATTGAATATATGTGCGAGTGTGTGGCTTATGAAATTGTTTTATATATAATATAACAATACCTATGCAATGTTTTTTTCAATAATAATATGCGCACGCTGCACGTAAGTAAAATTGTTTAAATTTATAAATTATTATATATTACTTTTAACATGAAGGTACTAACTGGCGCTAAAGTCTAACAGCGCTGCATTTTTCATATTATAATATTATTAATAGGACACGCTAATGAATTATGATGGTTGGTACGAAAAAAAACATAAATATCATTATAATATGACGGCGATATTATAATATATTGAAGAGGAATTCCTTTAATTTGAATAAAAAAATTCCATGAATTGTATAAAAACTGTTCGTTTATACAAATAATGAAAATGTCACTATAATATATACCTATCTATATAATTTTAGTTAAAAATTATAATAATTATATACCTACTCCGAAAATTATACGGAAAATAGAATTCGAATTCCTGATCGTTTTACTCATAAAATTTGATTATTTTTCGTAATTTCCTGAAACAACAATATTGTATAAACTGCGGACGGATGTTTATCCAGGTTTTAGGTAATTCAAAACCTGGATTCATCATATGTGTGTACCAGTACACGCTTCCTACGTTTTGATGCACTTTTTCTCCTATGAAAAATGTTTTTATTAACATACATGCAATTTTTGATATTTAAAGTTTTTCAAGTATTTTGAAAATTCTTAAATCAATTTGACCGTGTATCGCATCTAAATTCGAATCGACAAATGCGTGAAACGTATATAGATTACGTATTAAGCACTTATATAGTATGTGCTGTGGGTATAACGCGCCATAACGTACCTATATATGAGTAAGTTTTTTTTTGAAACGAAAGAAAAAACATATTATTTTAAAACAAATATTATAGATTCCTCGCTTCTGCTCAGAATCTAATACGGTGTTTGTAAAACGTTCAGCTGTCACTGTGTATATACACTCTCACTCGATGGTTTATTGGAATACATAAAATAAACAATGGCATAATATGACCATATCTTCTAAAATTATTGTTGGAGTGACTTATCCATTTGCCGTAAAAATTGTAAACAAATGACAGGTGTTGTTGAATATTAAACGTTGGTAAAATATGTTCGCACTATATTTACCGATCGTTATGATATATGGTTAATTTGTACGTATTCGTAAAATATAAGACTGCAATTTCCGGAAATCGAAATCAAAATGTTGTTTTACCATATGAAGAAACTATATAGGTACTGAATATTAGAACCATACTGCAGTACTGATAGAGATTTTTGGGGACCTGCTGTTATTCAATACCATCATCATAATAATATCATGTACAGAAAATTTAAACGATAATTTGTGTAGATATCTACTCATGCGAATACGAAATGGAAGAGTGAATATAGGGTAAAATAATATATTATATAAATAAAGACTCATTACATTTAAAATATTCATAATAAGCGATTAAAATTACCAAAATCTTCAGCTAAAATAATTGGGGAAATAAGGCATTGATATTATTAGGCATAAGAGGAAAAAAATAAAAATAATTACAAACATTTTCACCCATTATTACTTATCTACAAAAAGAACACAATACGCACATGAACACATGTCTATAAATATTGCGTGCTCGGTATCTAATATTTTTCATGGATGTGCACATGTGTTTGAAAATTAATAATACTATAATCTAAAAGGATCGGATGAATGTTATTAATGGTAACAAAATGTATACATTACAACAAAATATTTGATGAATTAAAGTATTATTTGGAACCTGCCGATAAGACACTCAATTTTATTCCGCAACGTCGCCTATAAAAAATTCCTTAAAATATTCTCTGACAAAATATGCATGTACCTATTATAAACATATTATAATATGTTTGAATAGAATGATACACGTTTTAAGCACTGCTATTAGTATGATGTTTTTTTTATTTTCGCAATTCATTAGAACGCGTATAAGGTTATATTAATTATTAATTTTTTTCACTCAATGTATAAATATTATAATATTTTACGTGCGATCGTTTTTTTTTTTTTTTTTTAACAACGGAAACGACGAAAGCGTAATCACATTCACAGACATCTAAACGCCAATATATTTCCTGACAGACGTAGCATATATTTTTATTTCTTTATTTCTAATTCTCACGCCGTTTTTAAGTTTTTGCTGAAGTAAATGTTTTTGTCGATAAGCGGTATTAGGCCACCACCTTATGTGCATGAATGTAATAAAATAACAATAAAAAACAAAATGTAAATATACTACTATATTAAGCGTTATACGTGAAATTTCGCAAAAAAAAAAATATGTTCGTCTAACAATTTGGATGCTTAAAAAAAAAAAAAACAATATCAACCGGAAATGCACCAATGTTATAATAACTACGCTTCAATTATGCAACGATTTTATATGTAAATACTTTAATAACGCGTTGAACGAACAAAATACCGGATAAAGTGATGATAAAGGTGCAGATTATGTATAAATATCGAGACAACCATCATAATAAAAGATCCGCGGGCGAGATCGGAAGGGAGAGAACAGCGAGAAGAGGGAGTGATTTTGATATAGGTACACCTCATATTTTTAAGTATTATAATAGAGAACCTGAAACGAGATAACGACACGATGTGTATACGGTTCAGGGTAACCCTCCATCACCCTTACCCGCGGTCCTATGTACAGTTCCAGTTAGAATGGAATGCATTGTATGTAGTAGGAAAATAAATTGTAAAGATAAAAAATACAGGTTTTTTTCAAATCCTGTGTGACATAATTTGGCATTAAACGAGTTGTCGTTCGAGTGTGGTCAGTTGTTCTTACAGTAACCACGTTACATCCTACTCTCAACCCCCCCCCCCTTGTAAAATACATAAGACCTACATAATTACCTTTTGTACATTTATATGAATATAACATCGTATACTTGGTTTTTCACGGAAATTCTTAGATTTTTAGTCTGTACTAAATTAGTGGTTTTAATAAATGATTGATCACAAACTTTTAGATATATTCTAGCTTTCTGTTATAGAGACGAAAGTAGAAATTACAAATTTTTGTAAATTAATTAATATGAACAAGAAAGAATTTTTGAAAAAGCATCCAAACACCATAGCATCCCTCCCTTGGACCCTCCCCAACGAGCATTTACTTTACATATTTTAGGTATATATGCATTTATATCATTTAGGCATACATTAGTTTATGCGATTTATTAATAACAACCATAATTGGTAATATTGAACAGTTTTTTAGGCTTGTGTAGTTGTGTGTAGAACGTTAAATACACTTATTCAGACTGGGGAGTCTATATCCAGTAATTTGTTTCGCAGTAAGTAGATAATATATGATCAACTCAAAGTGGCGCACAATGAGGTGCAAAAGTAAAAACCTAAACAAATGAGTGAAATTTGACTCGCTTATGATTTATATAGTAGACCTCGTAGATACACAGTGATCTTTAAACAAATCCTATAACAATAACGTTGTACGTGACCTAAGTACCCGAATTAATTGTGTAAACAAAAAATTACACGGATTTTACAAAAAAAAATCTAATAAAAACCCATGTTGCAATTGTTGAAAAAAATCTCATATTAATTCTTATAATAAATATAAATGAAAAAATAAAAACACGTAATATTGTAATTAAAGACATTATAAAAACGAGCTAGTCTGCAAAATGTACATAATATTTTACGGATAAAGCGGATATAAACATGGAGCATATTATATTCAATGCGATGTATCACAATAACGTTATTGTTATAAACGCTATACTGAATTATAATTATAATAACAATTAACAGTCAAAAATTTCTGAAACAATACTTTTTTTAATGTATTTGGTAATACAAACATTTTTGGTCACCAATAGGTTACCAGTTATAATACTCAGTTATAGGTACCTACACCAGTAATAGTCTGTTTAAAAATTACATGCATGTCTGCACGACTGATAAACATATATTATGTATAATATACGGATCGAGTGAAAATGATGTCATCACAATCACGATAAAATATGGCGAAATAAAATAGTTCAGTTAAAATAATATTATATTATACATCGGACGACGGCAATGCAAATACGAATATTATGTATACTTATAGTTTACTCATAAAATTATAAGTATTAAGTAGAGATAGGGTGTTGATGACTTGCATTTTTTTTCCTTTGATCCTATAAAATGCTATTTTGGCTAAAAATTCGTTTCATGATCTCTGATTCAGAATATACTAATTTTATTTTGTATTTTTTTTTAAATTTTTACTATAAATGCATTTTTTGTTTTTAAAGTCCTTTTTTTATACTTTTAGGTCATTTTTTGTAGTTTTTATACATTGTGGGACATTTTTATCGAATTTTAGATTTTGGAGAAAATGTTTTGATTATTATTGGTGGGTTTTTGTTGTAACTAAATGTATGTACAGATACAGATTTCCATTCACACGGACATGAAAACAAAGACAAACAATGAAACTGACATTTTTTTATATTTTAATTTTTAATTTTTTTTTTAATAATTTCATACCTATATTTTTTTTACTGTAAATTTATCTTTTTTTTTTATTTCACAAACGCACATACACAATCTATACAATTTTGTACAATAAGCATATAGGATAAGGGTTAAAAAAAACATGGATTTCTTGAATAAGATGCCACCCATTAGTGACACTTAGCTTAAAATTTAAATGTTTCATTTTTTTATATTTTTAAGATATTAAAGCCAAGTTTATGTAATTGTTAAGCTATCATAGTCTATACTAGCGGCTTTTAAATAAAAAAAAAAAAAAAGAAGATATTAAAGCGTTTTTTTAGAGGTCATTAAAATCCTATCTCTAGTTATAAGCTTAACTCATAAGTCATATGTAATAGGTACATCCATATGAGTACTTTAGCTGTATAGGTGATATGGTCATTTAGGCATACCTAAGATTTTGATTTGTTATTGATAATTTATTATGTATAAGGGAGGCTGTTAACTAGGATGCCTCTCATAAGTTTGGTATGCTAATGCCATGGAGGTATTTAGACATTCATCAATCTTAATGCAAGTTACTTTTCTAATGAATGGTTATACCTACGTCTTAATATACATTCACAGAACACTGAAAGCATTTTTAAATTTTCCTAAAATTTCACTACTGGTACCTATATAATATGTAAGTAGGTATATAAGGTCATATGTAGGTATATATAAATATATTATATTATATATTGCTCTTGTTAAGCGAAATGGCGATGGTAAGTATATTGCTTTGTGTTTGAACGATAGGTATTTCAATTTTTAAACAAATTATATGTACTTACCTTTATGTAAAATGTTATATGTAATTGAAAAATTCTCATAATTCACTTAAAAATTGTTAACAGGAACGCATTCCACGAGCTATATGCCATACTGGAGAGCCAGAGCTTTGACTCGAGGCACCACTTGCAGCTCCAGCAGTTGTGGTTCAAGGCTCACTATCTGGAAGCGGAAAAGATCCGCGGCCGATCGCTAGGCGCTGTGGACAAGTATCGGCTGCGCAAGAAATATCCGCTGCCGAAGACCATATGGGACGGCGAGGAGACTGTGTACTGTTTCAAAGAGAAGTCGAGGAACGCGCTGAAGGACTGTTACCTGAAGAACAGGTACCCAACACCGGACGAGAAACGCGAGCTGGCCCGGCGGACGGGCCTGACGCTCACGCAAGTCAGCAACTGGTTCAAGAACCGGCGGCAGCGTGACAGGACGCCCCAGCAGCACAGGTCAGTTGTAACTTATAATAGTTGTTTAGTTAATAGTTAGTTGGTCGTTAAGTTGCATGGTCAGCTGATGCATACAAATTGTGGGTCAAAAACAGAAACACAAAAACGTTTGCATTATGCCACATCACTTATAAAAGGATCGTCGATAGTTGCATGCTACGGGCCTCGTGGAATACATATATATATTATATATTATCAACATATTTTATTACATTTTACAAAAGCTTTACTCAATTTATGGGTTTAATTATTCTAAAAATAAAAAAATTCACAATTAATATTTTTAAAAGTTGTATTCGAAAAACTATTTCAAGAATAATTTCTTTATTTTATATTTAAAACCAAAATATAGATATTATAATACGAAACCCTTATAATAATAGTTCACTAAATGTAATAAATAAATATAATAATTTTACCTACCTATTATGAAACAAACATTTTTTTTTTTTTTAGTTTTTCCACTGTTACAGACTTAGGAGCTAGCCGAGTTAGGACTGACCGATTACAGTACTATAACAACTCAAAATGTTGAACTTTATTTCTAGTTAAATAATTTAGGTACGCAAAATAAATTAAATTATGTAATGTATATTTTATAGCCCATGGCAGCCATGGCATGCAATTCTGATGTACTGTAGTTGTATATAGTACATGTTATGATGGCAACTGGCAAGTTTAAGCCCAATTAGATAGTTGTATCAGTCCTTGATATAGCTATAATCTTAATATATTAAAATATATACTGTCGATTACTCTGTTAGTCCAAATTAATTTATCTCAATAATAAAGATAATTTCGTTGAAAACAATAGTTGTTTTCGTATTTGACACGCAAAAACTGTTGAAAACATAATATGTAATCTGAATGCAATGAGTGCAGTATTTAAATAAGCAACATGATAAGAGAAATGTGAAAAAGTTAGGATAACATTAAGGAACGGTCTAACGATACGATGTTATTAGCTGAACGATTTAACACACTAATAGTGAGTCTCAGCCTCAGATAAATAAATCTAAATATTAATAACTAAATTTATATCTAATTGTTGAAAAATAAATTACAATATATACTATTATTATGTCATTCTTGTTCGGTCCTTCAGCTACGACCACGACGGTGTTTCCGGTGGAATCTGCCGTTAACATTACGACCTCTTTTAACTGATAATTTCTCAAAACATTATTAGTGGGTGAACAATGAACATACTGTGAGTCGACTTACTATCAAACTTTTAGGTAAGAACATTATTTGTTGTCTCTATATCTGTTTTTGCGTTATTTTAATTGAATTATGAGCATTTTAAAAATTAATATTTTACGTACTCATAATAACTCACTTAAAAATTAAAACATCATAAAAAACCGATCGTGAGAACACAGATAATGTTTTTACCTGCCTAAAAGTTTGATAATAGGTCAATTCGCTCTTATATCAAATCTAACAGCACATTATTGAAACTGGAGAACGAAAATTTGCTATATCGTACGTGTGTGTCTTAACGGCGGCGTCCTCTCAATGCGCATTACAATAAATTCTGAGATTTTCCACTAATCAACAATAATAATTAATAATATAAACGCGAGTGCGATGTATTTTAGTACAATACACCGAAGTGAATGATCACTATTGTTACTACTCTGTTATAATCCACACCGCTACGACGGTGTAATATTACTATAGTTTGGTATTAGGTACTATAATATAAATTGTATTACACATTTAGTATTTACAGTTTACGCGATTCATACGCAATCGGACATTCGGACGTCAAACAAAGACGAAACAATATTTTTTTCACGCACTACATCGCGTTAACAGACAATAACAATAACAATAATATAATATAATCACACGCTACCGCCGACAGTCGTAATAATATTTTTTACAACGCGGAACATTTCGTAAAAAATTGTCGACATTTTAAAGATGAATAAACGAAGAGATTGATATAATATTCCCTGTCGTTTAATAATTTCATTTAATTTTTAATTTTTTTTGTTTTGTTTAACGTCAATCGCAGAATAATGGTAAAACGACCGTCCACGCGACGACGAATTGTCTCGTCAGTATAGTGTTTATATTATTATTATGCACTATCAAAATTATTATGAAAACATAGAAATATACATACGTTAATATTTTCTTTTGTAACAACTAACCAGAATAGGTTATCGTTAAGGAAATAAAAATGTAAATAGGTAGTTGAAAATACTCGAATGATATTATTTATTTATTTCAAGGCTAAATTATTAATGATTGTTGTTGTTTCTTTTACTGTGCCCTCGCATAGTAGGTACCTACGCCTATTCCCCTGTATAATACACTGCACTGTGCAGTTAGACATGTATTTTACATTTAATATTCTCAAACTATTATTCATCAATAAAACTAATAATTCATGGGGTTTTCGCAGTGTATACATTTTTTTTCGTGACATGTTAAAAAAAAATGCTCAATAAGTAGTAATTTTTATATTTTTTAAAAAACGTAATTGTATAGGTGCAATATATTATTATATTGTATACAAAATAAAAAAACCATTAGGTTAGCTGCAGACTGCAGTATTCTATATAATTCATATAAAATGTGTTACATTTACAAAACTAACGAAATTTATAAATAATAATTAAATTTTTTTTCATTTACTGGGAATCTGGATGCTTTTAATTGATATTTTATTGGCGTGTTATTGTAATTTTAGACAAAATTTATTTTTGTTGGTTCAGCGTACAGTATAAAATAATATACTTTACACGGTTCGAGTGAAAACGTTTTATTTATATGGTTAACCAAAAATTCAGCTATATGCGCAGACATTATATTTTACCCTAAATAGCTGCATTTCGAAAAGATTGACAAAAGCGATTAGTCAACTAGTCGATTGCATAACACATGTGTAGCATAAAAATTGACGTGGGCCAGTCCTAAATGGAAAACCATAAGACCAGACTTTTTTCCCCAGAAATTCCTATTATACGGGATAGAATCTCATTAATAATTGATGCCATACACACACAAGGACCGATTTTAAAATACGCGCAGTTAAAATATAATATGAAATATGTTTTTGCTGGTTCGAATTTAAATAATGACCCAGTATAGATATCTAGATTCTTGAACCAGAGTATTTACGTCACGAATCTTCGATACACAAGACTTATGGCATATGTGTAATATATTTATATTATATAATATATATGGAACACAGATATGTAATATCGCCGAGAATGGATATAGCTTACGGGTATATATCATAGTCCGTAAAGATGGTTTTGGTGGTCGAAAGGTCTAGATGATAATATGATAATATAAGCGCAATGCGATAGATTCCTTTCAAAAACCATTATCAAATATATTATACAATACCTACGTTTTAAGTTGTTAAATTTAAAAAATCAACAGCTATGTAGGTTAGCCTCCGATAAAAATATTTATCCTATTTATACGCCTCTATACAGAGTGATTTACCGAGCATGTTCGCCCCCCAATTTTTTTTTAATGTTGATTTATCTAAATAAAAATTTGAACGAGTGATAAACGATGTTTGTTTCGTCACAGGACACTCCTTAAATGGTATAAAAATCTAAGTATTTGAACATACGATACGGCTCTTAAAAGTACATATATTAAAACTTTGTATAATACTATAATGTGTATGTAACCCGTGGGTTTGAACGAGCGCATTTATTCTATACAGTTATAACTTATAGGTCTACAATAATGTGTATAGGTAATGTTTAGATATACAATAACTGAAGACGAGTAAAAAAATATATATATTTATTTAATATTGTTTAATAACTGCCTACGAAAACGGGGAAACCTAAAATATATTGTAGGTATACTATAGGTGGGAGAAAAAAATATTAAAATCTTCGTAAAATTCGTCGACGACGACGGTGGCGGCACAACGTTTCCGTAAAGAAAATCACGACGTCGTGTTTGCCATTAAACGCATATATTTAATATAATATGGGGCGACGGCGGCGTCGGTGTGTTCGACGGTCAAGCCCAGTAGTACAAACATATAATAATGGTGAGTACCGACTGCCGGGTTTACGATGTTATTGTGTACATGCGCGCACATGTAAAATATATATTATATTATATATTTATATACACATAATATATATTGGTGCGTGTGTGTGTCTGTGTGCAGTATATATGCTCCGTGTCCGAAAATTAACGAGAGACAGAGAGTGAGAGGGGGTGAGAGAGGTATAATAATATAATATTATATAGAGAGAGGTCGCGAGAAGTGTATTATATATATATATATATAATATGCATGTATGTGTGTAGAATGAATGGTAGAGACTGAAAAGAACCGCGCGTCCCTTTCGGTGGAACACGTGTTTGCTAATCACACATTCTTGTATTTCGGCGTCCGTGACAAATTACCCTCCGCCGCCGCCACACAACAGTCGTCGCCTGAGCCGTTTACGCTCACTCCGTCCGTCCGTCTAATCACGTTGTTACCAGATTTGCCGGGTACATACAGATCATCTATAGTAGATCCCTGCTGTTTCGACCACCCCTACCACCATCCCAATGTCACCCCTACGGCCCAACACCGTCGCTTCTAAGACCACACTTACTACTGCTGCCTCCCCTGTTGCTATACACGACGAAATCCTTTGGAACGATAATACCAATGTCCAATATACATATTAAGCGACCTACATAGTGCAAGTAACCACCGCACTGCAATTGCTGCCGTAGTACAGAACCAAGAATACATTATGACATTGAGATTATATTTAAATAATATGTTAGATCTTTGGGATACACTGTAATGTATCTCTGGAGTCTGGACTCTGTGTGTAGTGTATATGTATACAAAGAATATTGATAAAAAAAAGTAATGCCGATGCACTTTTAACATTTGGAATAGTTGAAAGTTCGTTTTTTACAGGGAATGAACGTTCATAGTTTTTCTGTTTTCAAAACAGTCCCCTGCAGTATCAGTCCAAATCAATTCGTGCAAATAATTGAATGTCTACAATACCCAAACACAGGGCCACCACAAGGGGGGCTGTTGGACCTGAATCGCAAGGGCCCGTTGAAATTAATTTGTAATTTTTGAAATGTTGATAGGAATACTTATAGTTTTAGCTGTGGGTTAACAATTGATTACCTGGAAATCGCGTATGGCCTTATGAAACACCCGTTTCGCTTGTAATGGATTGTATTTTATTAGAAGTTTCTTATAATGTCCGTAAAAACATTTAGTACATAGTGGCCTAGCATTTTATGTGCAGGGGGGGGGAGGTCTGCCTATTTCGTTAAAAGGTACCTATTTATTTATACGTTGAAATTATATAAAAAGGATGGCAATGTTGATGGTTTGATGGGACATAAAAAATAACACCTCTTAAACAATTTGGTATACAGAGCATAGGTACATGCTGAAATGGGAAACCATTCGATTATTGTTCAATGCGTATTTATTTATATGCCAAAATATCATTCGCCCAAACGACCAGATACGAATACCATAATTTAACAACAATAGAGTATCTGGGGACTGGGAATACAGTTTATTAAATACCATGATATTATTATAATTTATTAGTTATTACAAATTCGTTGATTTCGTGAATTCGCTTTATATTATTTTGGTTATAACTTGAACTAACTATACCAACTTCACCGCACCGCGCGTTAAGTTCATAAAGCCATTTTGGATTTCGAAACGACAGTATTCGCGCCACGCCAGCCGCACCTCGACGAAAATAACATTAAACACACACACACACACACACATCTACCTATATTATAATATAATATTATTAAAACGGCGCTAGAGTTCGGGGCAGCTGGAGGCACAATACCGTATAAATTATAAATGTAGGTAGGTACACGTTATTAGTTGTATTATTGTTATTATTACACTGAACAGACGAAGCGGTGGTCGCCTCCACACCGTTCCCGTCTATAATATCCTCCGCGGGAGCGTGTGTGCGTTTGTGTAACGGTCGGACACGCCTACCGGAACGACGGTCGCATCGTCGCGAGGATTAGTGGAGCGATTCGACGCGCCGCGTGTAGTAATACATTTTTGAAAAGCTCACCCATTTGCGCGATTCACCCCCCCGCGGAGGCTGCAGGTGCGCTGGTGTACCGTACACGCGCACCACGTCCACGGATATAACTGCTAGGTAAATACAAATTATTATACCCATTGTACTGTATTATAAAGTCCGAGCGCCCACCTACCGGTATATATACCTATTATATACCCACTGCATGGGTTTTATATTCAAAACGATTCGTCCGATTTCAAATGTTCGTGCATTTTTAGTTTTTACAGGTTTACAGTAATAATACGATACGTTAAGAAGACGCTATACACCGGCGCGCGTTGTCTCCGTCTCTTAACGTATAACATATTAAGCAAATTGATGGACAATTGTACCTACCTATATAGAATAATATGTAATTAATATATAAGTTTAATATAGGTAACTATATAATTGTATAACTATATTATATTGTATAAAATATCCTCTTCACAATGAGTGTTCGAGTAGTTTGGTATAAAATGTTGTATTTTGATTCTATACTATAAAAAAACATGGTAATTATTGATTAGACGCAGTATTTTTATTCAAAAGTAAAATATGAAATGAATTGAAATTTTTCATGGTTGAACTTGATCGGTAATACCTACATATTCGAAACATTTTAACATCAATACTTAAAAATTCGAATGAAATTGAACAATTCATTTAAAAGTACCTATTATAAATTATTTATAATTTATAGCACCCGGTGGAAAATTTAAATTGTAATAATATGTTTCAACACTTGAATCGTACGATATCTGCAGCACCATTGAAATATGATACCTGTAGCAGCAGTTATATGTTGATATAATTACACATTGTAGTTAAATGTATATTGCTGTATACAGTATACTACAGGTGGGGTGAACCTTTTGTGGGTCAAGTGCCAACATTTTGCGATCAAGGTTTTAAAAACTGTTTGTGGACATCACCCTCCCTCCCCACCAAGAAAAAATTTTGATTTAATAAGGATTTTTACGTTTATTTTAACTTTACATACTTCTTTTATTGTTCACATTTTATTTTTAATGACGAGGGAGGAGGCGCTTTTAAACTTTTATTTGCAGGATTTTCTGGGCCCTGTGACTGCTAAGCTCTTAGTAACGCTCATGATAGTAGAAGGGGGGACTTTGCACCCCGCGGGTATTGTGAACTTTGAATTTCTAGGACTCTAGCCCGTGCAGTAATTATCAAATCCTTGTTACACCCATGATTATATTATAATATTTATCATTGTTGTCATCACACGAAACTACGGAAATCGAATTGTTTTTAATTCGTACGATACACAATACGTTACACGCTACTCCTGGGGGACTTCCACACACACGTGCGTGCCCATATGTGCACATAATATAATATATATTATAATATCACATATTCGCATACGTATAAATACGTTATCGAGTTTGTTTCGTGTGTACAGAAAAATCGAATCGACCGGGGTCATCCCTGAGCATTTTGTCCGACACTGTATCGTCCAAATGGGGACAGCAAATAATGTATAATATTATGCTGTTGTACAAATATATAATAGCATATTGTTGTATATTTGTATGCAATATATTATTATGTACCTAGGTATTCGATCTAGTTGTAGTATCTATATATGATGTATACATAATATTAATATTCTTGGTGTAGGCGACTACATTAATAACCCGTCAATTATTAGTTGGTTCCGGTTGAATGCATATAATATGAGTGTTTTTTCTCTAGTCACTGTGTAGAATTTTCTCTATAAAAGTGTTGATCAATACCAAAAATCATAGGTACTCAACTTTTAAAATGTTTAAGTTTATTAACTTTATAATTTGTACCTTTATCATCAATATTCGGGTAGGACGTCGGAGCTGACGCGTTTTAGAAGATACAAAAACTTACTGCAGGAAAGCGTCTTATACGCCTCGTAAAATAGTCAAATTTGAATATTTTTTTTTTATTTTACATACATGAATACCAGAATACCAATAGTATACCTACTTTATGCAGGTCGGATTGGACGTTTGGACTCCGAACTATTAACTCTATTTTCATAAGTTGTAATAAACGTCTATCATCACAAGTGGTTGAATATTTCGAAATGTATTTGTCTGGCATTATTCAAAGTTATTTAAAAAATTGGAGTCCAAGGAGATGTGAACCAGGTTTTCTTCTAAAAAATAGAAAAATTTATCGTGATATCATATTAATAAAGGTACAATATTACGACATGTCATATCGCTGTGTACAGAATATGTGCGCTCGCCGTCTGTGTTGTTTTCGCGTTCGAACCGTTTCCGCGAAAACCGTATGGTATTATACTGTGTGTCTGTGTACATAATAACATCTATTCTATATTATTATTATTATTATTATGTTTAGAGAGACATTATCTGTTTAGACGTAATAATATTATGTTGTACGCTGTCCGCGGTTTTACGGCGAACGCACGTGCAACCAGGGATACCAAAAGTATTTCGACAAAATAACAAGTCAAATCTTCGGTCAAATTACGCAATACGCCCTCTACGCACGCACGTACATACACATCATACCTATCCAGGGTGATTATTTTATCACTAAGCAATCATTTTCTCGGTAAATGTACCTACGTGCAGTTTTTGAGGAGAAAAAATTTTTTATACGATTTGTAATCGTTGTACAAGACAATAACATAAAATATTATATATATTGCGATTTTCCACGTCGTAGTACGATTTTGATTTCATATTCCGAATATTTTGAAAATTTGAATATTATGTAAGAACATGTATAGGTAGTTATAATTAATTATGATCATTTAAATCTTACACGTTTGGAGTGGAGCTTGTGGGCATACTACGCTCGTCAAAACTTTAAAAAAAAATTTTTGTATTCGTCAAAGTTGTAATTTTAACTTGTAAGCTATAAGTTTATAACATTTAAATAGGTAAATAGAATTTTACATGTTACTAAGCTATTGTAAAGTTCACCAAAGTCTGTACGAATGCGTATTAACTACTTAACTACATAATATTAGGTATACGGCAGTAGCGTATTTACGGTGATGAGGGGTTCATGGGTCCGACCCCCCCCCCACCTATTGACTCGTGTCTCGTACATGTTAAATGTTGTGTTTTTACATGATTAAGAAAAACAAATTTTATCATACGATACGAAGGATTTTGTTAAAAATTTTCGAATCTTCATTTATCAACATTTTCAATTAATATCGTTATTTTTTTTGTTATCTATTTGGTACCGACATTGGTTGAAAAATACGGAGTTCATTTTTTAATTATAATATTTTGTAGTTTTGTACATTTCCAGTATTTATAGCCACTCCAGAACTAACCTTAAAAAGGTTGAAAAGTTATCTAAGATCAACTATGAATGATAAGTAATGTATTTTAGGAAATATTTTTATAAAAGTTATAAGTTACAACATAACTATATTAGATTCTGAGCGGAGCTATGAAGCTAGTGGTTTTACAATGGTGTTTACTTATTATTTTTTTTTTATCCTGTGTACAAAATTTCTACCAGAAGGAGTGCTTTGATTTCAATATATAAATATATACTATAGTACCTTATTTTTTGGCAAATTGGTTCAAGATAGTACTTTAGGGAGGTCATTTTTTGATTATCTCAATTGTTATTTAATGCCAAGGGAAAAACCACCGAGAAATTACGAAAAACCGCTAAAAATGGGATTTTAATTTCTAACACTTTGTTTATCACCATATTGAAACGAATAAAAAAATAAATAATATTTCAATATTAATTTAACTTACAGGCTATAATACATAATAATAATAATATAATATATCCAGACTGACAAACCGTCTCCGCTCAGAATCGTTTTTCTTATGCAATGATATTATTTTATTGAATTCAAGCTTTATACAATCCATTATGCATTGACCCACTTGTACTCTACTGTACAGCAGAGCGACATCCACTTACCCGCTTTTTTTTAATTTGTTTTGTACATATTATTATTTAATAATTAAAAACTCAAACATTTTATATCGTCTTATAAATATGGTATATTTATTTAACAAAGAGTAATTGGGTTGTGTGTGGGGCTTTGCCCCCTGCGGCTCTGTTTTCTGAAAATTACCTGGACCCTCCCCATGACAAATTCGTAAATATGCCACTGGTATACGAAAATTTGGACATCTAATGCGTTAAATAAACTAAAATATTATATTGTAAATAAAAATATCTGAAATTAACGGGTTAGGTACCTACCTAATATAAAAATGAATGTGCCCCCTTGTGCGGGCGCCAACGCTTTTCGATGACCCACGAAAATGGGAAATGTATCAATATAACCCAACCTATTTAGATACCGTTTGGCGGGTCTCGGAATTCGGATAACACGTATTTCGTTCGCAATGATTTTAATTTAATAATGACACGAATTAATATGAAATCGGCGCGTACGCGTCGTGGAATATTATTATTATTTTTTATTTTACAAAATGAAATTCCCGAGTGATGAGACTCCTGTCCGTTTACGCCGAATCGCGTGTTTTCTCTTGGCCGACAACACGTTCGCCGCATACTTGACACGGATTTTGTTCGTTTTCCAGCGTACTTACTTAAGCTTGAAAATACGCGTGCGCAAATTATTATTAAACTATTTTGCTGACATAACCGTTTAATCTTACGACTGGTCGATTGTTTCTTTTAATAGCCGGTTACCTATACCTTTTTTTTTTTTTAACAAAAACCGAACCATCGATCTATCGAGTACAAAATAATACAATCGGTTAGGTCAGGTTAGTCGCCGATATCCGCGGGATTATTATTCAAAGAACAGGCGCAGTGGTCTGTCCTGCGGTAGTGATGGTTGGAGGGGGGTTGGTGTCTAATATTGTATATCGGAATATAATGAAGATAAAATATTGTATCACGGCTCAATAAACATAAGGGGATATAAATCCACCCGCCCATCGCCCGTAAACAATATTCCGTTTGGCCGTTTAGGTACACGATAATATTAATATGACGTTATAATAATAATAATAATAATAATAATAATAATAATAATGATATTAATAACAATATATTACACGGGTCGGTACACGTTTCGGCGGCAAATGCGTCTGCGGCGTGTGACCGACCTATGAGTGGTCTGGCGTTTGAGCGAGGTGGGGGTGGGGGGGGTTGACATTATTGACGCTAAACATAATATGCGTTTTTCCAAAATGCAATTCTCACGGGCGGCGGATCGTTTTACAATGACATGGTACCTACACGGACGCATTTCTTTCCCGCGCTTTTACGTAACAACATTGACCTCGCCTCATATATTGTGATTATTATTATTATATACAATATAGGTACATTATACGTACGTTACAATAATTATTAAACTGCCCGTCTACCCATATAGTCTGTCCGGTGCATCCGGTTACGGTTAGGTAAATAATTAAATAAATAAATAAATCGTCTACCAGGCTTTTTCATTTAAAATATTATTATTATTACGTCGTAAAACTATGACAATGACTTATTCGGTTCGAGGACTATAATAGTATTATAATAGATATAATAGATAATATAATTATCCATAGTAATCGGGCTGTCTATACTCTATAATATACACATATTGCAAGGCTTGCAGGAACACCGCGTCACTACCGGGATTAAGATAATATGTCCCACAGCATTTTTATTGAGCGATTGAATCGTGGTTTGTGGGTATGTATCATGAATGTGCAGGGTGTGATGTCGGGGTTAGTGTTTGCTATTTTCTAAATGATTTCATTAAAATAAAAAGTTTCAATTGTCCTTTGTTTTCAAAAACAGATCGGTGGCTGCAATGAATCACCGTGTGACCTATATATTATTATACTAACATAATTGTAATATTATTATTACGATCGAGGTTTATTGGATCTAGACATGCATAATATACTACATTATTACCTACGCACTCTTATAGAAATGCAAACGTGTATGTATATTATACACGGATTTTTGTATACTTTTTATATCTATATATGGAACAGATGCACTAGATTAAAGGAACTCTGAATAAAACGAATACAAAATAATTGAAGCTCGTCGCTCGTCCGCCATGTTTTGGGTTGGAAAAACGTCCTGCATGGATGTTAACTATATAGGTGATGTACCGAAATACCCAAGCTCTAGTATAATATGTTACTAGTACGTTAAATATCCGTGTCAATATGCCAATGTGTGATGACATGAGTTCCTCGTTTATAAAATTATACGCCTAGTGGAAGAATCTGTGACATGATTATTAATTCCGATTGACGCGATATAACGATGTAAATATATTTTATAATTTGCAAGACAATCCGACCGCGTGCCAATCGATTGTAGACTGCGCATTTTTCGTTCATTTCCCACATATTTCCGTGGTGTTGTGACTATTGTGACGTTTGCGGACTAGCGCATATAATACTGCAATAATGAATATTATTGTGCCGATGTTCACTGTTGCAGCCGCCGCCGCTCGACCTCAAAACTAGGTATGTAGCACAGACACGTGCGTATAAGACACACATCCGCAATGATATTGTGTTTATAGAACACAATAATAATATAATGTACATTCGGCTAATAAAGTAAGGCGCCTAATGTGCATGTGGGTAAGTCAAGATGCACACATTGTGCATTGCGAGGCGTTGCATATTCAAGGTCGACGCCACCGCATCGTTCGTCAATGTGTACATCAAATAATATTATACTCGTACTCTATAATAATGTTGTTTGTAACTACATATTTTATTTTCTATCTTACGAAATTTGTTTGGTCGGCTGATTTTTTTATTATTATTATTAATCGACACACATAAATTCCTCCGCACAAACGGTAGTCGCGGAATGCTCATTATACTCACATTTTACATCAGTCATATTATTATATTATTGCATTGACGTGGGTAATGGGTACACGTACAATACTTAAATATGTATATACAATTACGAATAAATTTTGTTCCCAAGTATATAAATAAGAGCCACTGTAGTGTGACTGGGTTGAACTATTTATAAATACTACGCCTATATTTATTTATATATATATATGTAATATTGAGTATACTTTTAAACTATAATGTATAATGTGTATAAAATTATTATTATTTTCAAGTTACAATTTCTATAAAAGTTTTAAATTAATCAATTCTGATTTGGAAATTTTTAAGTAATTTTTAAGTACCTACTTAAGGTCAATGTTTTCGATCATTTAAATTTGTATCATTCAATGTTAATGTGACATATAAATTTTGTTTTTTCATGTCGAATTGTTAACCAAATTATTTTTTTGATAATCAGTGTTTTTGAACATAATAATATTATGTTACAAACAGTTAAATTATTATTTAATATAGTACATTTCTAAGCATCTATATCATTTATTAAAATTAAAAATTAATTAAGTTATAGATTTATTATTTTGTAACTATTTTTATGTGATAAAGAGTAAAGAATAAAGATACAATAAAATGTGAAATATTAAGGTTATGTTAAACTAAAATATAATTGAATGGTTTGATCGCGTATCCAACTATAGTTACTGTTATCTTGGTGTTTAATTTGTTGCGTGATATTTACATTTTCAAATCAAAAATTGAGATATTATGGAATTGTAGTGAATATCAATACGCTTCACAAATATTATTTAATACAGGCCCCTGAGTATAATATAGGTATCATAAGTCATAATATGGACTATCTCTGTCTTAACAAATGACAGTATAAATTATAATACGTTATACGTATATGCCGATTACCGGATGTATCAGAGTTGTGGTTAATTATTTTGTAGCAACGTGTAAAAATACCGATATAAAATATATACTGGTGATGAAAAACTTGAACATTAATCTATGTTTTTTTTGTCACTATTTTCCTAGTTATCCTGTAGTACTATCTGCTTCGGTTTCGAACATCCCAAGTTTTTAGTGGTGTGCCCGTGACCCATGTATGTAATTAGTTTACTAATGTTTTTTTTTTGCTTTGAGTGAATGATAACACGTGATACCTACCACTTACCTACGAACTATTTTTTTTTTACGTATTATACCAATAATATTTATACATTTCTTAGATTTAATTATTATCAATCGAACTATGTGCACAGTTCCTACGCTGCATAAGCATAATGTTATTATTTTAGATATTCGTACAAGTGCAGTATTTTCTCCCGCGCTCTTCATTTCGGTACAACGTTCCGTTTCGACGCGTAAACTAATTTAAAAAAAAAAAAAAAAAAACACTAACATCTCTAATACATCCGAAAACAAACAAAAACGCATTTATTATAAGGACGCCCAAAGCCGGCGACGGTGGTCGTGCCTCCCGGCAAGTCAAAAGGGACGTTACGCGTATAATATATATATATTATACATGTTTGTGTGTGTGGGATTAGTAAACGGCCTCTCCGTGATACGGAGGTTTGAAAAATACCAACGACCAAGTGTTTGTAATTTTAAAGATATAATATATTATTATTGTTTACTGATATAAAATTTGGGTTTTCAGCCCGGTTTTCGGAGGTCATATATTATTTATTATTTAATATACGATGTTTTTGACGTTTTTACTGGCTGGGTTATTTAACTATACACGTGTGTGTGTGTGTGTGTGTGTGTGTGTGTGTGTGTGTGTGTGTGTGTGTGTGTGTGTGCGTGTGTGTGCGTGTGTGCGTAGTGCGTACCCATGTACGATATTATACCATAATATACGATGACGGTGTTGCTCTATCTCAGCCGTTGTCGCCGCCGCGAGACCGTTCGGATCCTATCGAATGCGTGTGGAGAAAAATACGCGGAACCCCACGTCGGCGAAATATATACGACCGTGTATTATTTTATTTTATCATCGCCGCGCCGTCGTGCAGCAGTCGACCCCACTCGACCAGCATACGGCGCCGTCAAAGTATTAATTATACAATATAATATTATAATATTATCTACAAAATGTACCTATATACTATAATAATATATACAATCGAATAATGATTTTCATCCAAAACTGTATAACTCACGCTGCAATTACACTAATTTATTCATTATAGTTACAACGTTGTTATATATAGGATCATAATATGATTGCTGCTGCAGTAATAACCGAACGCGGCCAATACTGAATAGTCATATTATACGTCATACAATTTTCAAAAATAATCAAATAATATGTTCAAATAATTTTTTTGAGTGCCTGCAAAATGTGCATCTACATGTTTGGATGTTCCTATAAAATCATAATATGTTATACGCCCATCTATCGTTGGGGAAAATAAATTACGCGAGGTTGTCGAACGGAAATGTCAAACTTCATAACCAGTAACTGACTGATGTTGTTCGTACAATATGGCTGTAGCCCATTTGCGCCCGAGGATTATATGGGCATTATTTGAGCCCAAAAAAAAAAAAAAATACATAACACCCTGATTTATAGCCCAAATCGACCTGCAACGTTGCCGTCAGTTACCATTTGAGACAGATCAAAAAAAAGTTATAAATATTATAATATGATATTACCTATAGGTAGTTATAGTTACCTATACCGTGCTTTTGAAATGCATTGGGTTAAAACCGTGACCTATATAATATATTTATACCATTCTGTTGATCTGTTATTAAATGATATTATTGCGCGTTTGATGACTGGCCGCTATGTAGGTACCGTTTATGTTGTTTCATCGATCGAAAAAAATCAAACAAGCCGAGCGTTTGATATCATATTTCGGCCATCGCCACGCTTGATTTGACGTTGTTCTCAATTTAATACGTGTCGCTTAAATCTTGCCCATACGACTGATTTACGCAAATCTAATATGTAAACATCCGCGTGATGAGACATAACACAATATAATACATACACGGAGGTACACGATCAACAGCTGGCAAATATCGTGCGTATAAAAAATAATATTATTATTGTGGCTGTATACCAACTGAGTCTTTGCCTGTTTAAATGCATATAGGTACTAATTTGAGTCCATGTTTTAACCGAGTCTGTGCAAAATTTAAAATCTTACATCTTTCGTTTTTACAGACTTCTGACCCGGGACTGTCTGTAACAAAATATTCTACTAAAAGTATGATTAAAAATGTTTTGTTTTACGTTCATTTTGAAAATTAGATTAATATGTGTATATAATATAGCCTAGGTAATTAAGCCTAATAGCCTAAGTTACCTAGGTAACTAATATCTATAATAAATAAAATGCGAGGTAAAATGTAGTTGTCTAAGTTAATAAATAAATATAAGAATTAAATTGAATGTCTTATAGTGTTTATACATTGGTAAAAACTTGTGTGATAAACATTGTATAGGTACATACTACATACTATGGCAATATATAGGTATTCAAATATTGTTATTTGCTTTGAATGTAACAGCTGCATTTTTCTCTAATTTCTTTTTCTTTGGTTTTGATGTTATTTCTTTTATTCATTTTATGAGTACCTACTTCTCATTTTTACATATAAAATATTATTTTTTATCCTATGAAAATCGTACAAAATGATAAGAACGATATAACGTATAGTCGCCTTCGTATTATACGTATATATAGGTACCTATACGATTGTTATTTATATTTTACTTTTCTCAAGTCCGTGGACTCGCCAATTAGTATTTTATTTTTTTTCCGTACGGGTATGGAACTCAATATTAGTATGCACTGATTATTATAATCATTATTATCACAGTGATCGGGACTTAATAATTTAAAATATGCGTTCATACAGGTATATATATAATAAAAGTTCTTAAAAATGTAATTATATGCACTTATAACATAGAAATAGGCATAACAATGTTGTAAGACAGTCAACACAATTATAATTAATTCTTTGGCAATACATAGAAAAAATATAATTAATACCTATATAATATACATGATTATATAGCACAAATAGTGAAAAGTGTTATTATTTAGATACAATCGTATTGAAAATATTTTATTTTCCTGAGAAACAATAATATACTAACAAAACAAAATCATAAAATAATTTTCAAAAAATAAAATTGTAATTATTATTTAAAAAATATTTATGCATAATTATTATTTACTATGTAAAATGTCATGCAGTTACAATATGAAAACTATTTTACTCATAACATCTTTATTATATAATATATATTATAAAAAGTGGGTGGGTGGGCCATTAAGGCATTAATAAAATACGCACGTGCGGAGGGCAGCAAAATGTTAGGATCTCTCTGTTGTCAAGTACCTACCTATATAATACTGGACTACTGGAGTATACGCTAACATATGGCCATGTAAAACTAAACACCCAAAAGCAATATTGTAATTTTATTGCTTTATGGTTTTCTGTCCGTAAAGATATAGCGTAGTACGTTAGTACGAGAGTAATGCATTCGATAATATTAGGTATTATTTTATTTCCAAATTACCTAATATATTCCTGAATAAATACAAAACAAATAAGACAATTATATAAACCATGTCTTTGAACACATTTTGTGGTTTAACAATCAACAGTGGCACAATGAGGCATAGGAGTTTTTCCTGTGAAGTCATTTTTGTTGATAAAATACACCGTACACAAATAGATAACGGGCAGTAGATTAGTGGATAAGAAATATAATTTAGATAGCAACTAAAATATAAAATATAATTTTCAAATTAAAACCGTCACCGACACCCTTAAGAATAGTTGTCGTGCCTCTCAATCGTAGGTCATATAGATAGATGCATAATTTACATTGTATATTCGTGTATTGTATTTAAAAATTATGAACCTAGCATATATAGCATATACCTACATATATTTTACTATATATAATATACCTATACAATATACCTAATATATATTATACATGGATTATGGATATACTATTACCTCTTTAAGTGCTACAATATATTATACATAATATATTATATGTACGTGTACAATCTGAAAAAACTAGTTATAGTTAGTGTACCGAATATTAAAATACAAGGCTGGTATTACTAACTTCCTATACCTATATACTATATAATATATTATATTATACGAATTAGACTGCGTTAATGATTTCAATTACACATTACAGTCATCATTAATAGTATTTAATGCGAATGCACTTAATATAGAGTTGCTCAAGTTTCTGTATAATATAGTATAATATATTAGTACGAGTATGTAAGACACTATATAGTAACAGAAAACTCTGGACTTGCATTGATAACACAGCCAGGAAAAAAAATAATTATCACTTATTATGTTATCACAGGCATAAGGTTTATTATAATATATTAAAATAGGTAATTTATTAATATTTGATGTACATTATCAATATTATTTCATGATAAAAATGCAACAAACCTTGAAGAAGTGTGATGAAAAGTGTTTTTTAAACTACGTCTGTTTCGTAGGGTTTTTACACGTAACCTATAACCTGTTATAAGTACATAATATTATGTAAACCATACTGTACACTTGTGCACGGGTGAATATTTTAACAGTCTATGATCATAATCTCGAACTCTAAATATGATGATCGGAGTGGATTAGTGGAATGATACTTAATGGATTCCACGCAAAATGTGTATCACTAGGGCCCGTTCTTACAATGTCCGGTTAAGTGTCGGTTAGCGCTAACCGGAGGTTATACTGAAATTTAACGGATAGTTGGTTCTTACATACGTCGGTTATGCAAAAAGTCTCCGGTTACCGGATGTTTTACGGTCAGATTTTTAACCGGCCGAATTCGGCCGGTTATCCTCCGGTTATCTAAAATCTGTCGGTTTGTGTTATCAATAATACACTTTATCATCGTTTTATTATTGATTTTTGTTTTAAATTCGACGTTGGAGTTTTCACGTAGTATAGTCTATACATTTTTGTTATTTTTTTTGTTACAATTAACAATTATGAATAAAGTTCTTCATAACTACTGTTTAATCGACCAAGATGAGTGTACGATGAGTGTACAATATCGTTACTCAATATGTAAAACAGTGAGATAATATCCAGTAGCCCAGTAGTAACTTATTATGATTACTTTTTATTATGATAAAAGTTAAGCTACATCATAATGTTTATACGTTATTATCATAATGAGTTACGTCCGTCGTATATTTTGAATTAAAAAAAAAAACGAAATTCAATTTTTTTGAAACAAATTTTTTGGTTTGACTATTTTTGAAAACCAAAAATCTTCAATTTTTATATTTTATAAAAATTAAAAACTGTGTCTATAACAAAATACTGAGGAGATCAAGTGACCAGTAAAAAATATTTGTTTGACTAATGGGTTCTCGAGAAAACGTAATTTAAAATCAAAACATTTTGAAAAACTTTTACGAGTTGTTTTACTCAAAAACAGTGAAGTATAGGGTTACAAACCTCGGAGATTACATTGTTTATCATAATAAGTTACATCCATTGTATATTTTGAATTTTTTAAAAAAACGAAATTCAATGTTTTTGAAATAGTTTTTAGGTTTAACTATTGTTGAACGAAGACGGTCTGCCAACCTATGATACTACTAGGGTAGTATATTTGATGATAATATTGTGAATAAAGGAATTTATATAATATAACCTATTTACGTGGAATCTTGTTTTAAATTTTCAATCCTTAGCTATAACAGTTAAACATTTTATAAAGTTTCAACTGCAAAATAATTATTAAATCTTAAATTTTGTCAAAAATCGAACTTTGAATGCTTATAAAAAAAAATTGTGACCATTTATTTTTAATATTTTTCAACTGCTATTGTAACAATATATCAGCAGCCTATATAAAATGCTAATTTAAAAATTCAGTCAAAATTTCATATGTCTACGGTAATTTGTTGTAAAGTTACACCAAAAACCAAAATCGATTTAGTCGAAAATCTATTTTGAGTAAATATTTACGTTTTTCCTTAACTTTTCTTTTGTTATTTTTTCACGGTGCTTTTGACCCCCTAAACTAGATTAACTTTCCTATTAACAAAAATATCATTGAAGAAATGTAAGCACTTTTTTTTACTGTCCTAAAAGGTGATGAAACAAAAAAAAATTTTAAATTAAAAAAAAACACACATTGTAATATTAATACATTCAATATAAGATAATAGAACCTACCTGTATTTTGGAAAATTGGAGAGGAGAAAAGAATTCAATGGGGTTTTCTTGATCTTTGATGATTTTTAAGAATTATTTGATATGTATATTAATTATAATTTGTTTTTGTAGATATATAAAAATGCTTAAAACAACAGCAGAGATAATGGAGCTGAAAGTGAAGTTTTATGGATTAGCCCGTTTCCCAAAAGTAATAGGTGCAATAGATTGTACCCACATCAAATTACAATCTCCATCGAGAGAATATGGGGAACAATACAGAAATAGAAAGGGGTATTTTTCCCTAAATTTCCCTAAATTTTTCCCTGCCAAACATCGTGGTCTGATTTTTTACATTCCAACACGTTAGAATATTTTGCGGCCAACTCGACCAACGTATTCTCTTCTGTTGCAGAGAAATTAGTGCAACGAGGTCTCTTCATATTATTTTTCGACATGTTTTTCAAAATTAAAAAACGAAACAGACACAAATGAAGAACATATAACAATATAGGACTATGCAATATTATATCGAATTATCTGACTGATAAATGATAACAACAATAATAAATGCTAACTCGAGAACGACGCATGCGTAGAACATTAAAATTTGGTCATGCGCGGTTGTTTTGGGAATCACTTGTATTATAACTGACGGTTAGTTATACGATCGTTAATCGAAGGTTGTAAGAACGGATTGTTTTAAGCTCCGGTAACCGGTATTTAACCGACGACATTACGGTTAGGTAACCAACACTTTACGAACACTTTAACCGGACATTGTAAGAACGGGCCTAGGTACTATAAGTACAAAATCATTCTTCTAAACTTTAAACACTTATAAGTTATCACTAATTAACTACTCGTTTTGTATTAGATTTAATAAATCTAATGCATAAACATTGTAAGAAAAATATTCCACTTTGGAAACTGATATTAACCGTTAATATTTTTTATTTATTATATGAAAATTTACAATTTATTGTTTATACTTTTTTTAGAGTTATACTTATAAGTTTAGAAAATTGAACGTTTTACAGGGTTTCAATTATTTTTATCCGAACAGCTCAATCTATACCTAATTCTTTCATAATTTCGGTATTAGTGTTATCTGTGCACACTGCACTGTGACTCGTTATCAAAAATATTAGTTCACATAGATATACAAGTAAATTAATTTAATTTTTAAACATTTAAAAAAATATCAATCTTGTCTTATTTTATACATTTAAACAGTGCTCGACTTGGGAGGGGGTACGCAGGGGGGGCGGATATTGTCATAACCATAAATCTCCTATTAAATCAATTTTATAATGATATTTATTATATTCATAGTTGAATTTTAAATCAATAATCCAGGTGAAACATCGCCTCTGGAAACTCAATAGGTATACGAATAGTTCTATGACTCTTTGACACATTGTGACAACTGATATTTTAAAGTTATTAATGTAACATAATATTATAATGTTATAAATATATGAAAATAATCGATTACTTGAATTAAATCTATATTCATTACTTACCGAACTTAAGAATTTAGACGGTCAAAGATCAATAGGTTTATAAGTTAATGACCCAAAATTGACGATTCGATAAAAAAAAAAAATGTATTTAAAAAACGCAATACTAGAATCCATTAATAATTAACCTAAATTTGTTAATTTTTTTTAAATTCCATTTTATCGATCCGTATCTAATCATTAAAAAAAAACCAAGCGTACAATGACATAAGATATACTATGTAGATATAATAATAGGCATAAATAGTTCGTTAACATTATAACATTTTTAATGAATGATAATCAAATACCATAATGTAGTATATATATTATATAGCCATATAGGAATTTACACCTCATACACAACTCTTATATTATTCATAAAAAATGTGTTTACGCTGACTCTTAGTAAAAATTAAATGTGTGTACTGGAGTGGAGCTTATAATATTAATAAAGTAACTGAAAACAATATCATTGATTATAAATATTAAAAAAATTATAATCAATGACAATAGTAAATTATTATAAATATATACAAAAAACAGACATAAACGAGTAATACGAGCATTAGTTTATTTAAACGATTATCAAACAGAATGATTAGTCATGAAGAATAAAATGCTACTATTTTAAGTTATGTTTAAAATTAATATATGAACATTCTTTGCGCGTACCGGTTACTACAGCTAGACTGTTTTTTGAATGTACCTACTACCTACAATGTGTTTGTCATATTGTGTTTAAAACGTAGTAAATATTTTTTATCTATAAGCAATGAAAAATGGACATGTATTATTGTATTATATAAATATATAATATCTAATGAAATGTTATAAACTTATAACGTATATTTTATATATATATTTATTTCATTAACAGGCCAAGGCCCCAAAAACAAGTTTGTAAATGATAGAGACAATATAATAACAACAATAACAACAAAAATAATATAATAAGATAATAATAAAATAAATACAATACAATTAATAGACCAACATTTAATTTAAACTAGAGGGAATTGAAGGTGGGGGTCTTCATTTGCTATAACCTACAATCAGTCAGAGGTGAGTGGTGAGTATAGAGTCAATTAGAGTAGGTACCTAATTAGTTATGGTGAAAAGAATAAAGAGGAGGGAAGGGTGCGAATCGAGTATGACATGGAGAAAATTTAATCGAGAAAAGTGCGTTGGACAGTCAATCGAATTGGATAATATTTTTTAGAGAAACAAGTTGATGGAACGTCACCGTTTGGTAAAGGTAGTCAAGTTAAGACATTTACGGATGAGGGTTTATTCATATTTAATGTAGAGCAAGGAACCTTTAATAAATAGGAAGTAAAGCCTAAAAATCTGAGCTGGTTTATCTTAATTGCTAATCAGTAGCTGGTTTGTGGTCCCATAGAACAAGTTCGTACTTAAGCAGTAGGTGGACTATATATAGAACAGTAGAGGATTTTTAGCGAGTTGTGAAGTTTGAATTTTAATGATATACCTACGTCTGACGAAATGGAGGATTTTAAGGACTTGACAGCAAATATTTTGTATATTTTGTTCGGGGAATAAATTTGGTGAAAGCTGGAAACCAAGGTCTTGGTCCTAATCAAAAGTAATAATAGGAATACCATAAACTGTCATCACTAGGCCCTGGATGTTGATGCCCTAAAAACAAATGAAAAAAAAGGTGGGTAAGTGGATGTCGCTCTGCTGTACAGTAGGTTACAAGTGGGTCACTGTATTGGATGGTGTTAAATTTGAATTCAATGATACAATATCATTGTATAAGAAAAACGATTCTGAGCGAAAACGGTCAGTCAGCCTATGATATTACCAAGTATATTTGATGATATTATTGTGAAAAAATAATTTATATATAACCTATTTACGTGGAGCCTAAGAGCCTTGTTTTCAATTTTCAATCCTTAACTATAAAAGTTGAACATTTTATAAATTTTTAACTACAAAATAATTATTAAATTATAAATTTGATAAATTTGAACTTTAAATGCTTATAAAAAAAAATTGTGCGTATGTATTTTTAATATTTTTCAACTGCTATTAGAACGATATCCAGGAGCCTTATATTAAATTTTCACGCTTTTTTACCCAACAAATAAAATTTTATTGATATTTATATAAAAAAAAACTAAAAAAATTGAAAACTGACAATGTCCGTAAACAGCTCAAAAAGAGTCAAATTTTAGCGTGCATAGAAAATACTAATACAAACATTCAGTGAAATTTTCAAGTATCTACAGTCATATGTTTTTTAATTACAACAAAATAAGAAAATCGTTACATGAGATATCGAGTGAATATCAAATGTTGTAAAAATATGAATTTCAAACGCTCATAAAAATGTAATTTTACTTTCTTGTAGACATTTTTTTTTTGATAAAGGGAAACAAACTTATGGATAATCTTGTATAAAATTTTCAAATCTTAAATTTAAAAAAAAAATTTTTATGAATTCTCAACTCAAAATAATTTGCTAATTTTCGTGATTTTTCCGTATTTTGTAAAGATTTGAACTTTAAATGCTTATAAATAAAAACTGTGACAAAGGATTTTTAATTTTTTTCATCTACCTTTGAAACAATAACCTAGGATCCTTCTATTAAATTTTCAAGCTTTTTTACCCAACAGATAAAATTGTATTGATATTTATAGAAAAAAAAACTAAAAAAAATGGTAACTGAAAATGTCCGTAAACAGCTCAAAATAAGTCAAAATATTTGGAAAATGTTATGGTGTATAGAAAAATATGCTAATATAAACGTTCAGTCAAAATTTCATGTACCTACGGTCATTTGTTTTAGAGTTACACCAAAAACCAAAACCGATTTTCTCGAAAACAGATTTTGCGTAAAAATTCCCGTTTTTCCTTAATTTTTCTTTTGTTTTTCACGTCGCGTTTGAAAACTACTGAGAAATTTTTACTTTTGAAGTACCAACTAGATTCACTTTTCTATCAGAAAAGTTACTGTTGAAGAAAATCCAAGTACTTTTACTGTCCTAAAAGGCGATGACAGACATAAAAAAAAACACATCATTGTTAAATCAATACATTCACCGCTCTTCTCAGAATCTAATATAACCTAAAAAATTGTTATGTTAATGAACTAAATACTAAAAAAACGCTCTTAAAATTATTAAAGTTAGTACAATTATTTATTAATTTTAAAATTAAAAAATACGATTTGTAAACATATACGCGATTGTGATTTAAATTTGAATTTCAAAACTGGTTTTAATCTAGAAAACAACTAAACATTTTGTTAGTATTTTTCTTATAGAAAGTAAAATTAAATTAAGTTAAATGGTAATATTCATACCTATAAATTTTGAATAGCATAATAGCTGATGACAAAGAATTTATTAACTGGTAATTTTTCTCTCAGTTATTAAAAAAAAAAGGAAAAATGCTCTAAAAATACTAAAAATTACCTTAAGTCACAAAAATTGAAAAAACGCAAAAAACGCAAAAAATGCAAAATAAAAATTTGTATTATAGATTTGTATGTTATTGAAACACATTTTAAACTTGGAAAGTATTGTCTATGATATACCATAAAAATATGCAAATGATATCAACCATCCGGGCCAAAGTCATTACTATAATGGAAGTGTTCAATTTTAATTCAATGACAATCAATGTTCAATCGTTCTAATCGATTAAAATCGACTACCGTAGATATACGATAGAAGCGGAGACGGTCTAATCTAAATAGGTTACTAAACATTTATTACTTTAATAATAATAATAATATTAAAAAAATTATTTTTATTTTTAAGAAATATACAATCTATACAATTAAGCACAATTAGTATATGTATGTGTGAAAGGGAATAAAAAATAACATTATTGGGGTTGCGTGAATAAGGAGCCTCCCATTATATTAGCACTTATTAACTTGAAATTATACTAAAATGTTAACAAATTTTAGTATATATTTTTTTATTTTAAAAAGTCCTAAGAAATTTCTATTTTTGACCCACCGAAGTAGAATTAAATTAGATCCTATTTTCTACCAGAACCCTCCATTGAAGTTGACAGTTGGAGTAGTTTTTCTACTAGAAAAAGTGTCAAATGTAAAAAGTGTAATTTTAAAATAAATACATTCATCGCTCCGCTCAATATCTAAAATAAAATTTTAAACAAATATATAGTTGATTATAAAAACATTTAAAGGTTGAGTAGTGGAGAAGTGGATCAATACCCGTAAGCCTGTGGTCTGTGCCAATACACTCCGAGCATCTAAATTCTAAATAATTTGAACTTAGAATAATAAAAACGTATGCCTACATAATAAATAATGTTAGCGCACTATTTGTTTTAGTTTTCTGACCCACCTGTAATATAGTAAATTTTACGTTCACAATAATGATTATAATCACATTAATTTCTCAAACTAGAGTGAATTGACCCCTTATAAAATTTAAAGGTAAGATTATTCTCTAGGGAATCTCATAGGCGTTTTATTATGTTTTAGTTTTAAACCGAGTTATGAGTATTATAAAATTGTAAATTGTTTGTACATCTAAAAATACTCTTAACTCACTTTAAAATTTAAATATAATAAAATGTCTATGAGATGCCCTGGTTAGATCTTATTCTTACCTTTAAATTTTATAAGAGGTTATTTCACTCACAGTTAGAGAAATGAATATGATTATAATCATTATTATGAACGTAAAATTTGCTATGTTGCACGTGGGTTAAAGAGAGAAAACAAATACTTCACTGACATCCTCTAATTCTCTTAACTATTTTTTCGAAATTACATTTTTACATACATATATATAAATATATATATAACAAAAATATTCCGTTTTGAAATATAAAATTAAAAATGTATGTTGTTATTTAAAAAGTAAATAGGTACTTCAAAATATATAGGTAATGATAAAAAATACTAAGTAATATAATAATAAAAAAAATCTAGATTTTCATATTTTTAAAAACTTTTATAAAGAAGAACTTGATAAATGTTAATACTTCTCCAAAAAATGAGTTCCTCGTGCTAAAAAAATCACTTTGTATTAATATTATTATACTATATTATATTAACTGCGTATTTTCTAAGTATTCTGGTTCAAGCATATTTTAAGACCTAGTATATATCCAAAAAATTGGTAAACATTATATTATTATCTTTTTATATTTAAAACAAAATCATATTTTTCGTCCGAGGTCATCTCTCTAAATACCGGACAGATTTCGACAAACGATCCGGCCTCGAACCACTAACCAGCATAATATTTAGGCTACATACGACCGACTCAATTCCAGCACATGGAACGCTTCGGTCCTGTTTTTACCGTGGCATTTGATGACATTTTTTAAAATATAATTTTATTTTTCAAATGTTTACAAAATTAATTTCATAAATTCAATTTTTTGTAATTTTTCTTCGTGAAATAATTCGATTCTTATTGGTCATTTTTAATTTTGGAATATTGGAAAATAGAAATTTTATACTAGCTGGTAGTAAAATGTTAGTTAATACTTAATAATAACTTATTATTTATTAAAATTATCTGAAACTAAAATATTCCCAGAGAATATATTTATTACTAGTTTCCGCAGATTCCTCCGAATATTAATACTCAATAGGTACTTACTTAATTTACTTTCCATTAATTATTTAAACTTTTAAATTTATCACTGATATTTTATTTCGAGAAATTCATTATTATAATAAGATATTATTTAATTATTCCTAAGGTTTTTCAAACAAATATCAATGATAAAACATAAATAATATAATATATTAATGGTAATTAATAAATTACTTTAATGCGTATTTTATTTTAAGTGCTATAGGTACTGGACAAGTCCTAAAAATATAGAAATATATTAATATACTAATACCTACATAGACAATGAACAATATTTGACTAAACAATTAAACAATTCCATAAAACATTACAATTTGTAAAATAATAACTCTGAACTGAAAATAATATAGCACAATTAAGGGGGATGGCGGTATAAAAATTGGCAATTTGCTGCGTATCTATTATAAAGCATTATACGATAAAATTGCAGTTATAAATTATAATCATGTATTTTTACTTGATTGTCGAGAAACAATTCATGTTCGGCTAGCATTTACCATTACCTATATAATAATAAATAATAATAATAAAATAATATGCCTAACAGATAATAAATTTCATTACGCAATTTCGCATGGCCTATTGTTTATGTTGGAATGTCATAGGCAAGATAATAATATGTGTATCGAATGAATTTGTTTATTCTCACTAAACTAAACAACGATACCAAAAACATCGAGTACAGCCAAATCTTGAAATAACTACGACTAAAATACGCAATTTCTGAGTATTATTATCTAATGAGCATATATAATTTTAAATAAGATTATTTGTATAGATAATTTCATTGTTAAATTGTTTGCTAAGATAATTATTTACTTATGGTTAATATAGCAAACTTGAAACTTCCTATATTGAAATACTTATTTTATGATTATCTACTGCAGGTTTTTCAAATTCAATTTGTTTATTATCCTAAGTTGTAGTTTTAGATTCTGAGCGCCACGATGAATGTATTGATTTTACAATAATAGTAGTAGTATTATTATTAGTAGTAGTAGTAGTAGTAGTTTTTTTTGTGTGTATCTAAAGACAATTAATAATTTAATAAAACTTTCCCGTTAACTTTTTGTTGTTAAATGTAGAAAAATGTATGAGGTATCTTGTATTAAATATTCAAATGTTATCCATGAAAACAAAAAATTGTTTTTGTATACATAATAATTTGCAATTATTTTCACGATCTTGACGTAATTGTCAAAATTCTAACTTTAGACACTCATAAAAAATTATTAACGAAAAACGCTCAACTTTTTTTTTTTAATTACACTAATATCAACTTATGAGGAACCTTGTGTTTAACCTTCACGTTTTTTGACAAAGCAAAAAATTAATTTTCGACAATAATTGAAAAAAAGCTTAAAAAAATCAAATATTGTTTAAGGCTATCAACAGTTCAAAAACAGTCAAAATATTTTGAAAATGTTATCATGCATGGAAAATTTTCATAAAACATTTTTTGAAAAGTCAGTGTAATCTACCGTTACTTTTAGACCAAAAAAAAAAATTTTTGTAAAAAACTGGTTTTTCGAAAATACCCCGGTTTTCCCTTAATTTTTATTTTGGTTTTTTCCAGACACTTTTCTGAAAACCACTAGACATTTTTTTATTTTTAACACCCAAAAGTACCAACTAGTATCACTGTTTTACCAGAAAAAATACTGATGTAGCAAATCAAAGCATTTTTACTGCTCCAAAAGCTGACAAACATATAAGTCCATTCAGTGGTGTGGCGAACTTCATTAGCTTATGAGGCACAAATAATTTATATTAGTAATTATAAATACTTAAATAAATAATTACCTATTTACTTAAATGGTAACTGAGAATGATTGGCTTAGTCTTAGTGTGTACTTAATACATTATTTACTATATGTGAAATGCCTCTAGTCTCCAGGACACCCACCACACTTTAAGCTGAGGCACGTGCCTCAAATAAAGTCCCTTCGTCACACCACTGAGTCCATTCATCGGAGCAGAGTTGTCAGAATCTTTAGATTCTTAGATTAGGAAAAATTTGAATTTTTATACGAAAACCAGTATTCCACTTAAATCGATTTTCTTGTTTTGTATAACTCAATAACGAATAACCGTATAGATGAGAGGTACTTCAAATTTTACTAAATTTATTTTAATCACGTGATACAATTTCCAAAAATATTTTGTCTCTTTTTGAACTATTTGTAAATATTTGACGTTTTCGATTTTTTTTTTCTCTAAGAATTAACAAAAAAATATTAGGTCACGGCCCTTAAGCTTTGAAAATTGTAGGCTCCTGATAAGTTGTTATTATATACCTATTTAAAATATTAAAAATCCATCCGTACGATTTTTTATGTATAAGAATTCACAGTTCAAATTTTGACAAAATTCGTCAAAACCGCGAAAATGTCATTAATTCAAAATGTTCAATTTTTATAGCTAAGGCTTGAAAATTTACTACAAGGTTCCTCATAAGTAGCTTATTCTGAGAAATTTATTAACTAAATAATTAAGCATAATTTTTTTTTTATATACTTTTGGAAGTTCAAAAATATGGACCAAGTTAGATATTTAAACAAAGATTCAAAATTTTAAATATCTGTTGTAGTTCAAAAATATTATTCGATGCACCTTGATACTTTTAATTTGAGAGCGTTGAATTTACAGCTCTCATTTATTACCATATTAGCTACCTACTATTCATGTAGGTATAACATTTGTGTTATACAAAATTGCAATTAGTACATATTTTAAACGCAAAATACTTCGGTTATTGTAATTTGTCTTTCAGAGGAACGAATCGTATATTGTATAGTAAAGACAAAAATAATATTGTATGTCTCATAATAATAATATTATGTCGCGCACAAGAATAAACATAATTTATTTTATTGCTGCGCAGTTTTATATTATCAAATTCATCTACAGACCGATCCAAATGTACATATTTATTTATTTTCACACCCTTTTCATAACGATCGCGATAGGTTAAATTAATTTCCATATTATAATTTTAAATTTTTTTTATATTTTTGTTTCAGTGATTTGCTGAGTATAGGCAGTTCAGATAGCAGAAACTATGAAATGGCTGATGTGCACGGTGTCAAGTCCATGTGTTACCAAAGCGTGGCCTCGTCCACAGGTGGCGGGAAAATGAGTTCTGTGGTAGCAGCCGCGGCTCTCAAATCCGCCACGGCCACGGTGGTGGCCGGATACCCATCGTCCGACACGGAAATGTTTGCGTCCGACTATCCGTCACACCACCTCCATCACCATCACCATCATCCCCACCAACACCATTACAGCAACAACAACAATAACATAAACAACAATAACAACAATCATCTCAGTCACCTATACCACAATCACCATCACCAAATGCTCCAGCCCATACCACAAACTTCGGCCGCATCGCATTCTTAATGAATTTATGATTATTAATTATTATAATATATATTGTATATATAGGTACTAGTTAGATATTAATATAGAAGTACCCCTACCTTATAATATTTTTAGGTATTAATAAGTATATATTATAAAAACGAAGAATACAAAATGGCACAAATTGTATACAAAACCCCATTACCTATTAATTATTATATAAGTATGAATATTATTCGTTTTTTTGTTCAAATTTTTCAAATAATGTCAATCATATTACCATACTAAACAATAGGTATTCAGCGAGCCTGCAATTTGTGCCCCGAACTAACGAACGCGCCCGTCGGTCAATTTCACAGCACGCTAACAATTTGCAAAAAGAGAATTATAATAATTATTAATAAATAATAACTTAATTCGATCGGTGATTGGGGGCATTTTACAAAACTTTTAACAGTCACTGTTAAACAGTGAATAGTGATTGAAAGAAAGTTTTATTTCTACTTTTTAAAACGGGGACTATATGAAGCCCACCTACATTAGCTGCATTTTCTGTGCTGATCTTGTACTAAAAATTAATTTTTTTTAATTCCGGTGCCAAAACACATTATGTGCCATCTAGTGAACATTTATTTTTTTTTACTGGGTTCGGCTTATTTGGTTTCTAAAATGCCTGGTGTCTATCAAATGCGTTTTAACAAATCAATTTACATATTTTGTGAATCATTTTACCTTTTCTGCACTGTGTAGGTAATATTATATATGCGCGTCTCATACATGATATTTAGATGGTTATATTAATAACATTTATTTATATTTAGCAATACTCGTGGGACAATTTTATTTAATTTCGACTTTTTTTTTTAGATTTTAGCAATCAAATTACGGCATTGGAATAAAAAAACAATGATATATTTTTACCCGTCATAATATAATTCTGCTAATGGGTATGAAAATCCGAAAATATAATTAGTCGAAATTATGTTGGTAGGTAGGTACACATATTTATATGAATCATAATGTTATACGATTTAAAAATAATAACAATAAATGGATATCATATTAGTCATACCTTGTTTTGAAGCTATTGCCAGATAACAGACATAACTGTGCACTGCCAGACACATCTCATTTATATCTACTTTTTTGTTTTTGGCACGATTATTATTCGGATTCTACCTAACTCGTACGCAGTGAACAAATATGGCACAAGTAATTATATAACATAATATAGTGTAAGAAAACGTAAAACGCTGTAACTTCTTATATTTTATACAATATTCTATAGAAAATTAAAAATATTTCACTATACTAAATAAATATAAATAAATAATACCCATACCAAAAATATTCTTATTTTCAAATTTGGCAGTAGAGTTGTTTTAAATCTATCGATAGATTTCATAATTTCGATTTTTATTTTATTGGAATTTCGCTATACGTTATTCATTAGATTACTAATGACACGTTTACTTGTTCATTTGTTTTCAACTCGAGTCACTCCCCCCCCACCCCCCCCCCCACCAAAAAAAAAAAAAATAAATATGCTTGATTCGGCCATGCTTTTAACTTATAATATAATAAACCACATAGGTTGATTGACCAATGACAGATAACTTCAGTATTATAAATATCGCCTACGCCTGTCTATGTATATGTATATGATAAATTTGTTTCCGAAGTGTGCCGAATAGTTCGCCGCAATTATATACATACACGAGTAACGATACAATATTGGCGTGTGCAATCGATTTGAAAATAATCACTATAATATAAGTAGGTTTATTTTATGTCATAAAAAATAGGTGTACATGCGTGTGTGTATAAATGATTAAAATAGTTTTTATCGTTGTTACCTAGTTGATTTAATTGAAATGCCAAATACATTTCGTAAGTGGTTGAATATAATATAATATATTAGGTATATATTGTGTATGATATAATAATACATAAATCGCATAAAGTTATCCCAATTAAATATTACAATGTATTATGTTTTATGGTAATTTTAAAATTATTTTGTATATTTTTCGTTTCAATACAAATACAAAACCCGAATTAGGTTTTTAGTTTCCCGCGCAATTTGTATAAAGATGATTACAAGTTGACTGGCGACGTCAAAAAAATCTGTTTTCAATCTAAATATCTTATATACCTGGCGTTTGTCTCGATGTAACCCAGTTACATAGCCTTGCAGGTAATTTACTTAATTCGTATGAAATAGAATTAACAATTTAAAAAAAAGTCACGTGTCGTTGTTATTTGGAATATTTAGTGGGCATATTGAAAACCATACACTAAATGTTACAGTCGAATAGAAATCGCGTTAGGAAAACAGAAACCTAGCTGGGTCCTAACTGTATGTGTGCTGCTGCGGTGATTAGATTTATTATATTATGTAACCAAATTAAAATCTTTTTAACGGAGTGGCACATTTTTGCACATTTTTTGTTAATTTTTTAGTATTGTAAAATAGAAACGCCTGAGTGGGTTGTATTGAACGGGTATTCGTATTTTTATCTTATATTATTATATTATGTACTGTACAAATTGTTCTTTAAATAAAATATAACTGAATAATATATATATATATATATATTATGTATTGTAAAAAATTCGTATATTTTATTTGTCATTTCTTGTTACATTTAATACTGAATGGGCGCAGAAAACTATTATATAGGTACTTATAATCCTAATACGCGTGTTAAAGGATATCATTAGGCATATACGGTCCAGAGGCGTATTTATAATTTTACTGCCCCGCAGGTTACACTTTTTCTTCATGCCACCGCGTCCTGTTCTCATGTAGTAAAGTATGGTATACACAGTGACCTGCGTATGGCGAGTAGAACATTTTTTTTAGGTGAGGCGTTTTGTATAAATACTCTGCCCTGTTATGATCAAATAAGTATTTTGGTTTTTTTTTTTTACTCATTCCAACTGAAAGGCTGCAAATCGATTTTAGCTACCTGTGACAAAAGACCTTAGAATATAAACTCATTTGAACGCACAGTTGAGTATGTGTATCGGTTCACCACGTTTCAAAAATATTAGAAATGTTGACGTTCATATTATCACAGAATTTTCTCACCGTTTACTGGCCTAAGACTTACGATTCAACAGACTATACACAGTCACCGACGTGTTGATCATTGTGAAACTCAAGATATACCAACTAAAAAAAGGTAGGTAGGTACGTAAAATCTAAAATTATATAATCTACCCAAACGATTGTTTTCATTGTTCAATAATTATTAATTTGTTCTGGTCTATATCTGTGACTGATAATTAATTTACCTTAAGTAGGTTAACATTTAAATATTTATATGCCTGTTTTCTCTGTGCCCCAACTAGTCGTCAATTTCAAGTAAACAATGTTGTATGTGCTCAAACGATTTGCACCAAACTGAAATTATCATTCGATTACTAGTTAGAAGTACCCAACTGATTATTTATAAACGTTTTGAAATCCTACTTCATTTTTTAGTTAGTAGAATAATAATACAATTATTATTTTTCATTACTTGTTTTAATACTTCGTCGTTGCACTCAATCGCTCTCAATATCTACAGAAATTGCATAAAACCCAAACAAAAAAAATGTTTAACATTATCATATTGTAGCCAACAATTTTAAGTCGTGTACCTAATACGCCAAATGTAGAGAAAATAGGTTATATTATGTGATAGTAGATACCATAGATATGTAGGGGTTACTCCCCCTCTATTTTCATAAACACCATATCATATTATAATAGGGGTGCACAAATTTTGTATAATACTTTCCCCTATGCAACATCAATTATTGGAGCAAAAAACCAAAATCTACAGGTAGGTGCATCATAAAAAGCCAGGAGTTATGACCAGAAGCTGCATCCTTAGCATTTGGCCAGTGTGCAGTGCCGGCACTAGGTATTGCGAGGCCCTGGACATAGGTAATAGGTGCCCAGAGGAAGGCAAAATTTTAGCTTTTTTTAAATCAGGATTATTTAAAATTAATGCGGTTTTTATTTGAATTTCAAACATTAAAAATAATATTATCAAGTTATTCTTTTTTAATTATAATATGTTAACAAAAAATTATTTACAAATAATAAAATAATATGCATGTGTTGAAAATTATAAGTTAATAAATTCGTGGTGGGCCTATTATTTAATTAATTAATATTTATTTTAATAATTACAACTTATAAAAACATCAATAAAAAATAAATAAAATCATCAAAATGTTTGAATGATATAATAAATTGTTTAATATCTAAGGACGCGGCGGCGGTAGACAATAAACTACATTAAAACTAATCCTGATACACTAGATACGCACGCAGTAGGTACATATTTTTTAATACAGCTATACCTACTATATCTAAACTAAATTGTAATAATAATTTCATAAAATGAAAACTTAATTTTATGATATTATGCAGAAATTGTTGAAAAATACTGTAAGGTGCAAAGCGGATTGCAGTCAAATACTCAAATGTTGAACATAATATAATCAAATAAATGTTTTGAGAATATAGCTCTTGCCCCTTCTATAATACGGTCATACGACAATACGCGGAGAGCTTTTCCAAACAAAGAACAGAAAAAACAATAACTATAGAGATAATAAATATTTATATTATTAATTATAATATACTCCTACAATCCTCGAGTATCCTCAAAATATTACTCCTTCATCGTATCGATAACGATTTTCTTTGTACTATGGCTAAATTTAGATATCATTTTCCAAATAGCTAATGATAGAAATAATATTAATATTATACATGTGTAGTATATAACAATAAGTCAATAAATGTATGGATTTATAATTTGTTAATATAAAATATCAATGTGTTTCGCGGTATTAAGATGATAATTAAAAATTGCTGGGCCCTTTAACAAGCGCGGGGCCTCCCCTAGCGCCGGCACTGCTAGTGTGTATGTGCAGGTTCCATATATCTATATACCCGGCGGTCGTAAATCTTAACACAATTGTATGGGAGGCAGACGGCACATGCCCTGGTCTTACCAGCCCTCACACCATATATTAATCCCCACTCGTTATCCTGAAATAGTATTCTCGAGCCGAGCAAAGGCCGCCCCCTAGATAACTCATGCATATGCCTTAGTCCTCTTTCCAAGCCGTCCGCCGTTCTAGAAATTGCGTTCTAATTCCTCTGTGTGTTGGCTGCAGTGGCATAATTATGGAATGGTGAGGCACAGAAATGCCCCGGGGCCTTGGACTTGAAGGGAGTAAAAGTGCAAATCATATCATATTTCGCACATATTAGATAATGGGCTTTTATATTATAAATTGAAATATTTGTAGTCAACCAAAAATAAATAACACGGTATAAATATTATATAATATATGAACACGATCGTATTATTTCGTATTGAATTATAAACTATTTACATTAATTTTAAATTGATTGTTATCGGAAAAATTTAAAAATGAATATGAAAACGCAAAAGCCTAATGCTTTAAATATTGCTAACAAACGGTAGGTACGTCAACCCAGAATTTTCTAATAAAAGGAGAAAAATAATAAAAAAGTAATTTTGATATTATTAATAAATGATGTAAATGATGAATATAACAATGAACTAAAAATTGACAATTGTTGTGTGTTGATCACCTCTCTCACCCTCTCCGCTTCTTTTTAAAGCATTAAAATCCTGTAAAAGATCCTAAACATCTCTTCCACCTTTTGAAGGATTATTAAAGTCGTCACGCTATAACTTATTGGCCGGAAGCTCTTTAAAAGACCGCTGAATTAGAAAAATAAACACATGTTGTGCACAAATTACAGTTGTTAGATTCGATCATTTCAAGTGTGTATTTAATAATATTGTTATTGTTAATAATTAATAATGTTAATTATATTTACATTATTGTAAATGTTTATAATAAAAACTTGTGACTATGTATTTTTAATATTTTTCAACTGCTATTGTAACAATTTCAAATTTTTTCACCCAACAAGTGAATGTTTATTGACACCTAAAAAAAAAAAACTTTATTTAGATATAAATATTCAGCAAAAATGTCATGTATCTACGGTAATTTTTTTTAGAATTAAACCAAAAAACAAAATCGACTATGTAAAAATCCGATTTAGCGTGAAAATTCCCGTTTTTCACGGTGATTTTGAAAACTACTGGAAACAGTGCCGCAATTACAATTTTGAGGCCCGGTTCAAAAATATTTTAGAGGCCCTTTTAGTTTTTAAAGTTAGCCACCAAATATACCATAAATACCCCCCCCCCCCTCCAAAAATAAAAAAAAAATATATATAAAGTTATTTTGGTTGTGTGGTAACCAAGCCCTTTTCTCACATTGATGAATAAAATGTTAGCCCCCCCGAAATTTCTTATATGACGTACTTAAGACATAAACAGTGGCAGACAGGATATAGGCATATTAAGAGTTCATGTATCAAACAAAAGTGTCCTACCCACTTGTCATTTTTCTTTGGTAATTGCAACATAATAAAAAAATGTCTAACTGCACTTGACTATAATATTCAAATAATATAATATTTTAAGTATTTGATTAAAAAATAGTATATCAATACTAATAAAAAAATTAATTCACTTATCATAGGTACATTTATTACATTTATAAATGGCATACATCTTTTTATCTTAGGAATTAAATATTTAACTTAATCAGTAAATTCCATGACAGATAAAGTTTGTAAAATTGAAGATAAGTAGGAATGAATGAATCCTTAAAGTACATTGAAATATGAAAAACAACTGTACAATTAGAAAAAGGTGTACAAGTGGGTGTCGCTCTGCTGTACAGTAGGTTACAAGTGGGTAACAATGGATGGTGTTAAATTTTAATTCAATGATATAATATCATTGTATAAGAAAAACGATTCTGAGCGAAGACACTCAGTCAGTATATTATGATAGGTTAGGTTAAGTGAATAAAGTAATTTATTTACCTATTTACGTGGAACCTTCTTTAAATTACAATCCTTACAATCCGGCTTTACTATATTTTACTACCTATTTGCTATAGACACAACATTCAGGTTCAGTTTTTGTTTATAGGTTTTAGTAATCTCTTGGAATATTTTAATTATATACCTGACAAATATTTGGTTTTTCTATGAATCATAAATCATAATATACAAATAAATAATAATAAATATTTAATAAAATATCCTTAGAAACAGACAGACGGAAATCTCATAATTGTTTTTCGTACACAAGGATTCATCATTGAATTCAAATGTAATAAATCCATTACAGTGTCCCATTCAATTACTAGGTACAACCGACACCTACTAAACAGCAGAGTGACTTCTGGTGGCTACTAACGGTTTTTTTATAATATACTTGAATATTTTAATTAATTTATATATTTTATGAATATAAATAAATTTAAATCACTTTATAGGTAAAATGCTTATATCTCAAATTTACAATTTTTTTTAAAAATTATTTTAAAAGTTAAAAATACTAAAAATAACCTCTGGAGGCTTGGAGCTATCTTGTATTATGATCAGAACTTAGAACCTATTCATTAATTTTATTCACGATAACATTATCTTGATTCTTGGACCAACCTATCTGGTTTTTCTGTTTTTCACCAGAAAATACAAAACTAGACAGCTCAAAAATCCAAGTACGTAAACATAATATAGAATATATGAGTTGTTGGATTCATCTCGCTCTCGTAAGACTATACTCGTAATTTTTTTCTTTGTTAATCAGAAAACTTGACATGATACCTAACAACTCAAATTATTTGAAAATAGAATTTAAACTCTCCTAATTCTTTTCAATTATGAATTATCAGGTTAAAGTGTGCAACCAATATTTTATTATTTAATAAATACAATTCACCAAATGCTTCGACAACAGCAATATTACCTACATTAATTAAGCTATAGTGTGATAATTAGGGCTAAAGACGTCATGCCCTAAAAAACCTTTAAATATGAAACATTTTTACTAGGTACGCTATATATTAAAAAAATATTTTTATTGGTAAGATTATTATTAATTTATGTTGTAAAAAATATCGTAATATTAATATTTATTAATCATTTAATAATAATTCCAATTATTTCCCTTAATATTAATATTTATAATTCCATTTATTGTTCTCTTTATTTTTCTATAATTAATTAAATAAATACTAATAAATAAATTATTAACCAAATTAATAGTTGTATTAATGTACAACATTCTATGATTAAAATTAATAAAAGCATATTGTTGGTTCATAATTTCAAATATAAATGTCCCGTAAACGAGGAAAACACAATCCATACTAATTTATTTTAATATTTTTTTAGGTTCATTCAACTTTTTTTTAACAATTTAAAGAAAGATTAACTTCTAATTTAAAAATATATGTAAAATATGCAGTTAAAATAGAATATAATAAAATATGCACTAACACGTAAAATACAGTTAAATATTTAAATATGCAAAATATGGAAAAAAAATTACTATAGACTCTCAGTTTTATACTTCTATATCACTAAACTATATGTTTTGCCTTTTGTATGGATATTAGAAAACAAGCAAACTCCTATAAGTCCCTAGCCCTACAGATAATCAAAATCTGTTTTAAATAAACTTAATTTATAATATACATAAACATTAAATATATTTTGATAATATAATTTTAGTTTTGATTTATAATATACTTGTATATAGTAATTAGTTGAATACTTGTAAAGGTATTTTACTTGTGATAGGTTACGCAAAAAAAATTATGAGGAAATTATAAGAATACCTAATTAATGTGTTAATAACAAGTCTTAAAAATGTACATGATTGTATTATTGAATTAATATATTAACGTTATAAATTACAATGAAATTAACATTACTATGATATTCCCATATCCCACATCAAAACCATATCTTGACTAAACTGTTGAAAATTACATATTCTGGTAGAAAACACAGACGGGATCGAATCCCTTTAAGAAGGCTCGAGTGTATCATATTTTAAAGAGTAATATGTAGGCAATTCATACATGTACATTTGGAATGTGTCAATGAGTGAGTAGTAAATAAATTTAAGTGTGCGTACAAAATAATAATTAAATATTTTTTCTGAAGTTTAATTTCAAAAAAAAGTTAAATTCATAAGTTTCTAGACTAGGTTATTTAAAAATCACTCTTTTTATTTAAAATCTAATGTGGTCAAAATAAATACAAATGTAATGTTATTACAATTATTCACGATATTTTAAATAAAATATCTTAATTTTATAGTTCTTTAAAGTTGAAAATTGAAAATCGACTTCTTGAACTTCAGATTTTAAGTATAAAAGTAATATCTGAATAGCCTAATCTAGAAACTTCTGAGTTCTAACTTTTTTTTTTTTTAAATTACAATTGAATTTCAGGATTTCAGGAATGATTAATGATTAATTTACTACTGCTTTTAGTAGTTTTCAATTATCATAGTTACATATGCAAACAAAAAAATATATTTGACTCTACGTGACGTATTGACTTGTGCGTGCGCGAGAGAGTGTGAGAGTGAAAAACGATAAATAATTACACACACTTGTGTTCATTTACTACTCACAAAGCTCTTGTCATATGAATTGCCTAATTATTACTCCTTAAAATATGCTACGCTCCAGGCCTCATAAGCCATAAGGGGATTCGATTCTAAAAGTATTTTTGAATAAAATAATAACTTCCAATATTCTTCAATATACTATTCAAAGTACATTATAATAAATTATTTACAGTTTAAACCAATCACTAAACTAAACATAACAATTTCAAATGAAATTGGAACCCAACGACAGTCAACTCTTTATTGAAGCCAGGGTGGACTTTTTTTTACCTTGCTTGGAAAACATAATTATTTAGTACATATATTTAATAATTTTAGTGTTTAATATATTAGTGTTTATAAATGTGTAACTGGCCCTCCAATTACAAAAGGTTAGGTTGGACCACACTGTTTTATTCAATCCAAGCTTACAGCCAATAGCATGATACTCGGTGGCCCATTCCACCACTCGACATGTAAAAAATGTTTATATTAACATTTGATAATTTATAAATCCCTCTAATCCCATTATAATTACTAATAATGGTTATAATTCAAGTGGAATAGAAGCATTAATAAATTTTAAAAATTATTTATACCTAATAAATAATAATTAACATTTTACCACTTAAATTTTAATTAAAAAAATTAATCGAATTGATTCAGTTTCTACTTATGAGATATTAAATACAATAATGGACAAAAGTTTTAAAAAAAAATGTATATTTATAGTAAAATAATATTTATAGTTAAACCAAAGTTAAAAATGTAGAACTTTAAATTTGAATTTCATCTGGCTTGCTTAATAATGCTAATGGCTTAGCAATTATATAATCCTGTAACAAATAACAATTATTAAATAATAAATAGGTTCGAAATTTTAACACATAATTTATGAAAATATACATAAATAACAATATAACGATAAGACAGGCCACACACTGACCAAAACCAGTTGATGCCGCCCATCCCCCTTGCCGAATCTGTCTGGTAATGTGGAGGAGGAAAAACCTTACAATATATGGTCAAAAATGAGCAGCTCTCACGTGGGATTGTAGCACAAAGTAATATTAAATATACAACATACCTAACTGTTAAAATGTAATAATAACATTACAAAAAAAAGCGGGCAAGTGGAAAATATTCTGCAGTACATTAGGTGTCTAGTCATTGTAATGGATGTGTTCAATTTGAATTCAATAATCATTGTATATGAAAAACAATTCTGATCGAAGACAATCTGTTAGTCTATAATATAACTAGGTAAATTTTATAATATTATTGTGATTAAAGTAATTTAATTTATTATTAGACATTAGTACTACAGTAAGTTAAATACATTTTTGCCAAAAAAATTGCATTTGAAATCCACAGTATACTATATTGTAATAATTTATGTTAAAAGATTCAAATACCCACAAATAATATTTTAAAATTACAACAAAATAACTAAAATTGTTATTCTTCATTTGAATATTTTATTTCATCCAAAATTTTTATAAAAAATAACAGTATTAAAATATTTTTTAGATCTTTTTGAGTACAGTATGATTTATTTATGAGAAGCATTGTTTTAAATTTTTAATCCTTAGCTACAAAAATTGAACATTTTATAATTTCTTAACAAAATAATTATTTGCAAATGTTTGTGACTTAGATTAATTTTGTTAACATTTTAACTTCAGACGCTCATAAATAATTATTGAGTTTATGCTCAACTTTTTCTCTTACTTCCACCAATAAAAACTTACGAGGAACTATCAATTAAATTTTTCAGTTTTTTGACCAAGCAAAAATTGTTTTATCGACATTAATTTTTTAAAAAAAATAATAAAAATAGAAATTTTCATATGCCCGCTCATAAATGGTACATAGAAATATTGCTAATATAAACATTTAGTGATAATATCATGTATGTATCTAGTATCTACGATTACTTTTTTTTTAGAGTTCTCTAAAAAATTTATTTTTACCTAAGGCTGGATTTGCATAAAAATCTTAAACATTATTTAAGATTATTATCATATAGTTATTATAAATATAAATAACAATACCTGCATTGTGAGGGCACCACTGTTCATGTTGTGTATTCTTAAATGACAGTCCAAACTTATGCTCATTACATGCATTTGGTTTAAATAATTAATACAGGATACTGATTTTACAGAACCAGTACTTCCTCTAAATGTTTTCACTGGTAATGTAGATTTTCCACGAAAGTCATAATGAAATATAGATCCTTTGGATGTTCCTACGATTACTTCACTGCAATTCAAAAAATAATATACATAGTTATAAACATATTTGAATAAATAGCTATTGGAGACTTAACTACATTTCCAAATTTTAAAATTATCACAATAATGGCATGTAAATAATAAACAAGAAGAATTAAATTTACATATAACAAATGTATATTTTATTATTGTTAATTATAATAAAAGTTAAACAAGTTTAAATCTAAAAATATTTTTGAATACTTTGTAATCAACTATAAGACTTAATAAATAATTAGAAAAAAAATGATTTAACATCACAAGTAAACATTATTTATTTTTTTTATATTTAATAATCCAGATAAATTACTAGTAAAAACTGATATTAGAAGTAACAATAAATGTTCAGAAATGTATTACATTTATTAATCCAGATAATTGAAAGATAACTGAAATTTAGAATGGTAGTTCTTATATCTTATTTATATTAAATATTCTTTAACATGTTGATTGCGTTTGTCTTTTTGCAGTTTTCACTCAGTGTATGATAAAAGAAAAAACCAAGAGGAAAAAAAATAAAGAAACTGCTCTTAACAATGTATGCATACATATTTAAAAACATGCGTTAATTCCACGCTAAATAATAATAAAATAACATTCAGCCATGCGTAGAGAATAATATACCATTTATTTTAAATGTATATTGGACGCCCGATTGATCCTCATGACGCCAAATGGCGTCAGTACGCATTCAACGAGTTGATAACTTGTTAATTTAACTTATTTCAACACAATAGTTAGTGGATCAAATAAAAAAAAAAAACAATATAAATTTTTATTGAAATAGAAATAAAGAATAAGAGTATTTAATAATAATAAAAAAAAGTTCTATACTTCAGAAGACTACATTTTTGACATATTATATATATAAATAACATTATCTCAAAATGTTGCGCATTTTATATTTAAAATGAAATTTTAATTAATGAAATTACATATTCAGTTTAACTCTTTTTAAAAATATAATATTATGGTCATATAATTTTAAAAATTGGGTTATTCTAACTCAAACTACTATAAATTTATAATTTTAGTTAAATTTAATTGAAGAAAATAGGCACTACTCAGTCTACATTTAAATCTATTACCCAAAGATTAAATATGTTATTATATTATATTTATTTTAATTAAATGAAACAAATAAAATTTCAAATAAACAAAGATTTGTGCAAAAACTAAAAAAAATAATAACATTTACATAGTATAAAATATAATTTTTTAAATGTATATTAATTATTAAGAGAGTTAATCATAATATTAAATTAAAGTACAAGCCTCAGAATACTATAGTAATAAACTATAAATATAGAACTATAAACTGCTCTTATAAGCTAAAATTATTTTATGGTACTCGGTGTCATCCAATAAATAATACGTAATAATATACTTACTAATCACTGTAATCTGGCATAGTTCTTAAGCTAACAAAACCTGTGTTTTCTGCTTTACAAGATGCTACTGGTCTTCTTTGACTAGACAATGGATCATGTAAATCAACCTATAATTTAGAAGCAAATTTAAAATTACTCATTAGTAATTGATAATCTATATTAATAAGAATCTAAAGCTGAACTTCGGTAACCGTATCAATCAAAAACTATTAGACTGTTAGACTGATTTGAGTCATTTTTTTTTTTTAAACGTTCATAATATTCCAAATGAGGTTTTTACAGAAAGAAAAATAGAAAAAGTTGCCAGAAAATTAGGGAAAACCTTGCATGGAAAGGCATTTCCATGGGATTTTTGTAGGTAGTATAAATTGTTGCCATTGGTTGCATAACATTATTTTTGGCTTAAGAAAAAATAATATTATTATTTCTTATCATTTATAGGGTAACCATTGATTAAATATTATATTATTATTTAGGTACTAGGTATATAATTAATTTATAAATTAACTTAGTTTAAGTTTATAGCCAGTTCTTACCACCATATATTAAGCTATAAGAGAATAAAGCTCTCCACAAACCATTATCTAGATTCTAAGTATTAAGTAATACCTAATCTTTAGATTGATTTAAGCTACACAGACATTTGTTGTCTCTGTCTTTGTATAATTTATGAACATACATTTATTTGTAGGAGTTTTTTTTTTTATTGTGTACTTAGGAAGAATGACCATTGCAATATAAAAATGTTGTGTCAATAAATAAAAAGTATTAATTACTCTGATCCCTACCGGAGGTTAAACTTCAAATTTCTAGTTATATTTCCTGTCTAAAATTTGTTTTACACTAACTAAACATAATTTTGATTAATTCTTTATATATTTGTTTAGATACTTAACAGTGGAAATAATGTAGTAAATTTATTTTTTTATTACTAACCATGTTTAAATATTTTGAAGTAAAAAGTATAAAATAATTAAGACATTACAAATAAGATCAACATTTTTAAATATTATTTTCATTAATTAATTCATAACTTAAAGCTTATGGGTTTTTGCACTGATTTTCTCAAAGTTTTAGTCATTTGTATCTACATAATGTAACAACTTAATATGAAAATAATTTCTTATAAATATAATTTTACTTTTAGTATATACCAAATTGTATAATTTAACCATCACAGTTATTAATTTGTATTTATATGTATGATGTGTCAAGACGTAATATGATTTTATTGATAGAAAATACAAAAAATATTTTTTTTTATGGATTGCTTCAATTAAAGGTTCTGTCAAACAGAATTCACTATAACGTGCGTTAAAGTGGTAAATGGCTTGTCGGGGTGGTGCTTTCACGCGCGTGAATAACGTCGCGTTGTAACAAATTACAAAATCAAGCGACGTGAAAATAACACTTACTGTTTGACAGAGCCTTAAGTTACGAGATTTAATTTATTTTTAGTCTTTAATTTCTAAAAATGTTTATACTTAAACAAATTATAAATTAATATTTACCACTCCATGTCTGTGAGAAGCTACTACTTTATTGTTATTAAAAAATTGAATATCAGACACATAACAAGGCAATTTGAGTTGAAGCATATCTGGTTTAGGCTGAAAAAAATAAAATAAAATAAATATAAACCTTTAAAACTAATGGACTAATATTAAGTAGGAACATATTATTAACAAAATTTGTACTATTACTCGAAAAAGGTAAATAGGGTTAACATATTTAAAAGAAACAGAAAAATTAAATTAAAACTTACACTTTTAGCAGTAAATTCAACCTTTCCCGTTTCTAAATCCCATATTTTTAACGGATTTTCATTTCCTCCTGTTGCAAATTTATCTAATGTAAGAACTTCTCTAATACATGATAAATGTGATCCAGTGCTTATTTTTTCCGAAACAATTTTAGTTTGTTTGATAGGTTTAACCACAACCATTCCATTGTCCACTCCAGCAATTAAAACACTTATCATAAGACATAAATTATTAATAATAAAATACAAAATATTTGTGATAAATTACTTACTTATTTTTTTTAAATACACCAATAATATTTCCTGATTCTTGAATGATATATTTCTTAGACATTTTCTTATTTTTTAAATCGAATAATAACATTTTTCTTTTTGAGCTTATTATAATTTTGCTTTCATCATAATAGCCAAGGTTATTTAGCGTTATAGATGCATCCAATAAATTTGTGTATTTAAACTTGTTCTTTTTAAATTCAACACCTGTTAAAAAAAATATTTAAAACATGTTAAACAACAATTCTAACAATCTCCTAAGCTACTCTAAGATTATTGTAAGTAAATAAATCTAACTATTTATTTTTAAAACTAAGAAACTTATTAACTTGATTAGACATCCAAATAGCAATAGAATATTAATAAAATTTCCAGTTGTAAAACTTATTTCAATAACAACAAAAGTTCATGTTTATATATATATTTTTTTTGGTCCAATTGTCCATAACCAATAAGAATTATAATTTATTAATTTAAATTTTATAAATGTATTAGATACTTAAATTTACCTATTTACTTAGTAGACAATTCTTACTAATAGAAATAATTATGGTATGTATGCAGTAAAATAATTCTATGTCAATTTTATTTTTATTAAATTAACTTAAAATAATAAAACTTATATTAAATATATGGAGAATCCTCAATGATAAATATTTACTATTTAGGTACTTATTTAAAGATACCAATAAACAAAGGTATATAATTGATAAAAACACAAAATCTAAAAAATATTTGATTTATTTATCAAATATTTACTATAAATTAAAGTAACAATGAATATTAATAATAATAAACATGTACCTACAATGTTAATCAACAATCATTGTTGTGTCAAGGACTAGATGCATACTTAATTACTAAATATGAGAAGTAAATTTAAAATGAATCAAAGATAATTATTTAGGTACATACAACTTGCAAATTGAATAGAAATTAATTTTGCATACTGTCAACATTAAATATATATTACTAGAACAACCAATGGTCTGGCTTTTGGTGATAAAACATATTTTTTTTATAATTTTGAGGAAATATAAAAATTAATATTGCGAAGCATTAGGAAATTATAAAAAATAATAATGAAAATTTATAGTTTTTAAGTTTGAATATATAGAAGCAGGGAGTGTATATGATATAAGATGTAACATAAAGTGGTGTGTGAAGGAAGATAATAAATATTATATACACATGAGTATATGACATATTATGAATACAATGATATTATATCTGCCTATATTATGTCTACATTTACAAAGATCAGTATGCGGGCATGTACAACAACAAAAGTATTATAATCCCAGATAATTATATTTCTAAAATTCCAATGTGGAAGGAAGGGCTGGGAACACATTCTCAGTAAATAGCTATTTCTAAAAATCTCTGATAGTATTTAATATTTATAGATTTTTCAGTTACAGCAGTCAGGTTTAGTATTGTAATTTGAGTTGTTCCACCCGCAAATAAAAATCTAAAACAACACTATTGAGGTAGGTACCATATTTTTATAACTAGTTTAGTAAGATCGGAATTGTATTGAGATAAAAATGTAAGTGGAAATTAATTTGCGATTGACGAGAGTAGTTTTTCGCTCAGTTATATGAGCTGGTCAAAACTTTTACCCCATGCTACTAAAAATTGAAATTACACCACTAATACACTGATGGTGCAATCCTACATCCCAAAAACTAACTTAATTTGTTAGGTATATAGTATGTATTAAATGTCAGTATGACAGACATGATATTCATCTATACACATGTCGAGATAATCCACTTAATTCATTAATATAGTTAGTTACTGACATTGCTGTTGATCTTTTGTACTGACTGTGATATTATTATATCGTAAAAAGTAAGTAAGTAGTTATTTTAAATAAATTATGCAGTATTAATTTCTTTGACTGAACAATGAATATTTAAATACTATCACATCCTAAAAGTATGGTTTATACTTGTCGCCTGTATGAACGCAGTAACGCGTGCATGAACAGATCAGGTTAGTTATATTTATTAACTATTTAGTATCAATGCATTAACTTAATTAAATAATGTATACAATCCTAAACGACAAGTTACTAATTTCCTCGCACTCATATGAGTTTAGATATTAAGAAATTATTTTAAATTACCGGTACACTAGGAGACCAATCAAAATCGGCATTACACAAATTTCTTAGCATAACAAATAACTTCAAATATTACCTTTTAACATTCCATTGCTGAACCCAATTATCGCATCGTAAGTCCAAGCCATTTTAATTGAATAAAAAACAACGATTGAAAAAATTCGCTCCACAAAAACGGCGAGTCGAGTTTTTACTATGCGGTCTCTTATCACCCGTCGCGAACACTTGTGTTATCGAAAACCACGTGCTTGTAGTTGTTTTGAAACGACGTAAATTTATTGATTACTCTGCGCGACTGTAAAACATTATTTTTGCCTCCATGATTTAACAACAATCATTACGGCCTCCATAACTTCACAATGTAATTTTTATTATTTGTAAATAGGACCAGTAACAACTGTAGGCTGGACAGGCTGGTAATTGTTTGTATTTGTATACGGTTATAGGTACATATTATTATACATGATAGGACAAAATTCGTCGAAATCACGAACATTTTCAAATTATTTTGAGTTGGAAAATTATAAAAAATGTTCTTTTTATATCTAACATTTGAAAATTAAATACGAGATTCCTCATTAGTTTTTTTACCTTCATAAAAAAAAATATCTTACAAAATATAAAAACACGGTTTTCTTAAAATAACTATTTCAATTTAAAAGACTAAAATTATTAAAATTGTTTTTCAAAAATCCCATGAAATAATTGCATAACATTTGTTTTTATTTTTGGTATATCTGATTTTAAATCAAAAAAGTGATTCCTAAAAGGCGTAGTCTAAAATTCAACCATTTTTTTCGAAATTACAATCGAACTTCAGGAAGTATGTTTAATTTAATACAGCCTTTAGAAGTTTTTATATTTATACGAACAAGAATATATATTTTCCTTTTTCATCAAGTATTAACATTTGCGTGCGTGTGCGAGAATGTTGCATCCGGCGACGGTTATCCGGCGCGGCATTACAGCGCTTCCCTGAAACATACATTAATGTTAATTTACTACTCACACATAAACATAGCCCAAATGTTGAAGTCATGTGAATTGCCTATATATTACTCCTTAAAACATGATACGGTGGAGCCCCTTAATTTAATAATGTATTATTCGAGAATCGTGGGTAGGTACTTGGAACTTTTAAATTTAAAGTATGTTGTTGAACTATTCACAGGTACGCCACTGAACCAACCTGTTTTGCTTAGCTTCCATATTCCAGCGGCCCGAATAATTCATAAATCATAATTATTTATTATATCGTCATTGGTGAAATGGCGTTTATACAAAAACTTCTCTGTAGTACGTTTACAGTTGCTAACCTTCGACACAATTTTTGACCACAGTTCGGCGCTTAAAAAATCGATTCATTTTTAATGCGCTTCCGACTTTTACAGAGCAAAACAGAACAGTTGTTACTTGTTTACTATGTTTGTAATTTGTATACAAAACAATTATTAGGTACAATCTTTAATAAACTATAATAAAGTGTGCGTGTACACTGTACAGTGTCAAACGATTAAAATTTAATATTTCATGTTATGTGAACTAGGTTGTAAACATGAACAAAGAAAAAAATATGAATATATTACATTAATTTGACTTTTTTATATGGTTGAAAATGTATTTTGTATTTATAGCATCTATGCTAGTTTGTTTTTTTATATGGTTGAGAATATATTCTCATAGATTACGTAAGCTCCGAACAAAGAAAACTCGTAACAATCACTGACTGTGCCCCCACATACCCGCCCACCTTTCGGTGTACAGTCCTGTACATCTTAGTTCATGATATTATATCGACAATCAGCATATCGGCATCTCGATCTGCTATAGTGATATCTACCAGAGAAAAACAATTTATATATTATACTGATGTTTTTATATTAGAAATATAATATTTTATTATTTCAAAAATATAAATTGGGATTTGATATCGAGTCAGTGGCTACATTTTTTTTTTATTTGTTTATATTAAACATACCTAATATATATTTTCTTAAATTGTAAGTTGGTAGGACGTATAGGCGCATGTCTAAAATAATGCTAACAGGATTATAGGTAGTACATATTATTATTATGGTTTGCTATACAATAAATATTAAATAAATATTATTATTGCCATACTGGGTTAGCAGATATAGCCAAACTTTTTGTTAATTGATATATCTAAGTCCATGATATCATAGAAAAATATATCAACTAATGATAAATATTTTTCTTTGGGGATCGACTGACGTAAAAAATTATTTTTTAGTAAGTCTTTATCATTAATAGTAATCAATAATAATAAACAATAAACATACTTCAATAAATATAATAAAATTCAAATTATCTAAAAATAAGTGTTTCACAATAATTTCTAAATAATTTTAATATAAATTAACATTATAATAATACTGTTAGCATAGAAGTGAATCTTGCATTTCGTCGGTCAGTTGATTATTATCAGGGGAATAGTCGCGTACTGCTATCATGAGACTACTACTTTTTGATATTTGGTCCTACGGCATACAGCTTTGAGGCTCAGCCAAAATTTCTAACACTAACCAATCGAAAGTCATTCGCATTATATCAAAAGCTCTCTTCTACGTTTCCAATAATACCCTTCAATCTGACTTCAAAATACCCACTGTCACTCAATTAGCGAAACTCTACTATAAGTTATAACCGATATAATAGCAACTACCTAACTCAACATTTTAACCTCGTTATCACTCAACTATCATGTGAAACTCCAGGAAATCCAAAAAAAAGATTAAAAAGTCAGTGTTTATCCAATTTATGTATAAAAGTATATCACACATCATTGTAAAATCAATACATTTATCGCTCCGCAAAGAATCTAAAAGTATAATAAATTATTAGTTACCTTAAATCGTAAATTAAATCCTAAATATATTCAAAAACTGTTATGTTCTCCAAGACTTCAATATACCTCTTTCCATTTTATTATAAGTGTTTCAGCTTTGAAATCATACTGGAAGCATTAATAACTGATTTAATTCAACATAGTTGTCAACTAAAATGGTATTTGAATAATTTGTAATAAGATATTTTATTAATTATTCTTAACATTCATAAAAATTGCCTATACTAAATCCCTTAAAAACAGATTAAAGAGTGAAATGTTTTTTTAAATATTATTAAATATTCTCTTAATATAATATAGCCATATAAGTAATTTGTTAATATTTAATTTGGAATATCTATCTATACTTTAAAATTTCGTGATCAATAAAATTAACTTGAATTTTAAGTTCTGTAAAACAATAAATCTTCACTTTATGTATCTACCGGAATGATTTACATTTGTGGATATAAAATAAAAAATGTTCTGATATAATATGTGTGCATTAATTTATTTATCTGTGGTACATAATATATGTAGGTACATTAAACCATTGATTTTATAATAAAAGTAATATATTCATAGGTGAATGTAGACATAGCGACGGTAAATTATGATGGTACCACATTAAACATCAATATAAGGCATTATTTAACATTTTGCACTTACTAGAGATACGTACTTGGGTGGATATACTAAATACTTAATAATTAATATTATAAAATATCGATCGTCAAACATTTGAATAATAAAAGTTATAATATCATATTAATATATTATATGCTACCTAATATTCAATATTATGATGTATATTTTTATATATACCTACCTATAACAATAACATATATGTAGGTGCCTACCTACTTATATCATTATTAGCTCATAGCTATAATTTATAACCTATCGGCTATCGTATTATAAGTTATTTTCGTCGAATTTGTATTACCTACGTCCAAATGTCTAATACAGCAATATTGAGTATAGGTACTTTACAAGTTAAAATAAGTCACATTTTACGTATATAAGTATATTAGATAAGTATTAGTAAGTATAGTATAGTATAGTAGATTTACCCATTATAAGGTATTAGCCATTAGGTATAGGAAATTAGGACACAGTATATAATATTATTATATTATTTATGCTGTCAACTGTGATTAGGAGGATGCCACACCCATAATAATATGTTTCATTGTTTCCGCGTCTTACTAGTGCGTAACATTGAACATTTAGTAGTTAAATACACTCAGTAGTTCACGTTTAGCACTTTACAGCTTTGAGCCTTTGTTAATTTTAATATTATGGCGAATTTATCCATTGTCAAACTTAAAGGTATAACATCCTATACTGTGTTTAACGTCGGTTTTGTATACGATACATCAATAAAATTATTTTAAGAAAGTTGTGAGTATAACTAGTATAAGTAATAAATATTGAAATAGGTAGGTACTATAAGTCTAAGTCACTAAACATTTAAATATCGAAAAAAAGCTGACGTACAAAGTACAAACACATACCACAGTATCTATTGTAACATTGAGTATGATAAAACAATCTATATATTATATAGACCAATTAACTAATGAAGCAAAACGTGAACTTACTGCTGAGCGTACATTTGCTATGTGCTATAAATTATAATAGCATTATTTTACGCACTTGTAAGGTGAAGATAACAAACGCTGGTGTAGTGATGTGGCCTTGGCGTCCTAGCTATATTCATCAATTTAAATAATTTAATATTTTATTACTTTTGTACTTTGTACCTATGTAGTTTTTTTCAACAATAGTATTACTATTTACTTATTTCTTATTAATATAATGTCTTATGTTACTCATTAGTCAGATTTTATTATTCTAATATTTTGGTACCTGTGTATACCACTTATATATTATATTTAAACTGTTTAACATTAATTTAATTTAAGTACCTAAAGTAGGTCTATACCTACCTAATTGAAAGTTATACTGTTCCCTGTTTAGTGTTCTGTGAACGGTGGTATAAACAAATTGAATTTATTATATATCTATTATAGAACATAATTATAATATTATATATTTATATACAACATTGGTATTTAAATAGCCGATGAATTTTAAAAAAGTACCTAATGTCCTAATATACCTAGTATAGGAATATCATCGCTATTAATCCTATGCTTTACCTAATGCTTACTAGTTATTATAGTCAAAGCTGGCCAAGTTCGTCAATTTTTTCAACTACCTAGCTAAAATTAAGTTACTTTAATATAAGAAATTAAAAAGTAACTAAATTAGAATATGATAGTTTCCAAAAATTATCAAATTTCTAACTTAATTAGTTAGAAGTTAGTTTAAATAGTAACTTAAGTTAGAGTAAAAGTTAAAAGTTAGACTTTTTTTTTAGTTTTAATATATAAATTTAAAAAACCATTTTTCATAAATGTATTCCATAAATTAATTATTAAGTAGGCAAGTAGGTACTAACTTGAATTATTGGTGATCTACTATAGTAGAATGCTTCGAGTTTCAATAATTAATACCTTTATAATTACAACAAAATAAAAACAATTTATATTATCCAACGTCCTTAAATAAGATTGCCATAAAAAATGTTAGTAGCTTTACGCTAAACTTTATTTTTAAATCTGGGAATCCAGTAAAAAGACTTAAAAAGAATCTTGAATTATACATTTTCAAACCTTAGTTAAATTAAAATTATAAGTTCTATGAATATTTAATTACAAAACCATTTACAATTTACTTTTAAATATTATGAACGCTTTATGCTTTTATAAAAATTATCAAAAACATTGTATTCAAATAAAAAATTCAAGAATATTGTTATTATTATTATATTTTTCGGAAAGCTGAGCTCATTGCTTATCGCTTATGTTGACGAGGTAATTTTTAACTCTTCCGTGTCTGTAATAACTTCGTTTGAACATTATAACTGTATATTTCAATATTTGTATCATTTTATAAAATATAATAATATGAACAAACTATTTTTTTAAAAGTCAAGTATATAAATCATATAGTAAATAGTAAAAAAATTATAACTCCTTCAGGTAAACGTATAATGTTGACCACTCGACCAGGGAGAGTTTACTAGTTTAAAAATCGGGAAAGTTCGCCATCACTAGTAGTTACTGTATACCTATTTACATAATTAGTAAATACATAATATTATAGTTCAGTATACCAAAGTCCAAAACATCTGCAAGTATTTATATTTTATATAATATACTAGCTGATCCTCCCACTTCGTTGTCCGTAAAAGTTGACGACTCTTAAAAAATTGGGATTCCTTGTTCAACTCTTTTTGGGTGTAACTCGCTGCAGTAAGAGCCACCATAAATGGTGGGAAATTCTACTACCTATGTCGGAACGCGGACAATGTGCGACAGCATTTCAAGTAGGCAATCCACCTGCTATTAGTGCAACTCAACCACCTCGGTAGCCAAAGTGCAAAAAATCGTTTAGAAGCAGCTTGTACCTGATTTACACAAATTACCAATGACAACCATTAATAAATAAAAACTAATTTTAAATTTCTACTAATTTTATTATTTCTCCTATAACCTATAGCAACCATTTATAAACAAACATTTCCAACGTAAATCTCAACCACCTCGCCGGGTCGGATCTACCGGGTCCAATTGTGAATCCAAACTACTCAATGACCCACTCAAGACTCAAGTACACAAAAAAAAATTCATCTAAATCGGTGTAGCCGTTTAGGAGGAGTTGGATACTTACATAATGGACAGAAGAAATATATTATATATATTAAGATATAACGAGTCATATTATACAATATCGTCCAATATTGTAAAATGAAAATAACAAGCTTTTTTACTTATTAATAAAATATAAAAAGTACCAACAAACAAAATTTACAGTCTACAACAGACTTAAACTTGCAAGGTACTAAGAACTTCAGGAGCCAACCTGATTTACATTTTTTTTGGGCCTGCCATCTGCAGGTACTTAACTATAAGGGTTATGGTCTTATGGATTTAGGATTATGGAGTCATACTGTATAAACTTTAGATATATACATATATATTAGGTATTGTTTTATATACAGAATAAATATTAAGAAGCGGGTAAGTGAATATCGCTCTGCTGTACAGTAGGTTACAAGTAGGACAATGTATAATGAATTGTATTAAACTTGAATTCAATGATATAATATTATTGTATAAGAAAAACGATTCTGAGCGGAAACGGTTTATCAGTCTAGATTTTTTAAATTTTTATTAATTATTATAGCCTTTAAGAGGACGTGATACCCGCATGTGTTGTCTTCGTCTTACAAGTACGTAATATAGCAAATTCTACGCTCAGCAGAACACGTGTAGCTCCGTTAGTTTAAAAATTAGAGTGAATTGACCTCTTATAAAATCTAAAGGTAAGATAATTATCTAGACAACCTCATAGGCTTTTCATTATATTTTTATTTTTAAGTAAGTTATGAGTACTTTAAGATATACAAACAATTTACAATTTTAAAATACTCATAGCTCGCTTTAAAATTAAAATATAATGAAAAACCCACGAGGTTGTCTAGATAATATTCTTACCTTTAGATTTTATAAGAGGTAAATTTACTCTTATTTTTTAACTAACGGAGCTACAGGTGTTCTGCTGAGCGTACAGAATTAGCTATATTACGCACTTGTAAGACGGAGACAACACATGCGGGTATCACGTCCTTTTAAGTACCTAGAATTAATATTATAATATTATAATTTGTTATTCGTTGAACGAGTGATAAACAAATCGTTAGAAATTAAAATCCCATTTTAAGTGGTTTTTCGTAATTTGTCAGTAGTTTTCCCCGTGGCATTAAATAACTATTGAGAAAATCAAAAAATGACCAATGTACCATCTTGATCCAATTTTCTAAAAGATAAGGTACTATATGTGGAGATCAAAGAACTCCTTCTGATAGAAATTTTGTATACAGGATATAAAAAAAAACACTATTGTAAAACCACTAGCTTCCTTGCTCCGCTCAGAATCTAAAATATTATAATATATAATGTAAGCAAGACGCAAGTGGGTGTAGTGGTTTTCTGCAGCAGTGCTGTTTTTCGTAGGTACATAAATAAGAACTAAATAATTCTCGTTCATATAGTTGTCAACTGCTGTAGAAATTAGGTACTTGAAAACTACTACAATTACATATTATGAGTATTTTTTTATACAACACTGAATAATAATATACTTAATATAAAATCACTACAAAATATTATTAGTACATCATAATATAAAATATATACATTAATACACAAGTATTTTAGTTTATTATAATATTATACTAGCTGATCCCGCTGGCGCTTCGTTGCCCGTTAAATGTACCAATTCTATATGACTCAAACTTTGTTCAATTCGTTATTTAATATTCGGTGTATGGTGTTCAAAATTTATCTTAACTTTTCTGTTGAAAATTTCGAAAATTCTTTCACCAATACAAAGTCACATTCTTTGTTAATTTAAAAAGGGAAGTGATCACCCCCGGTAGGTGCTCAAACAGGAATTTTGAGATTTACAATAGAAATTTTTGTTTTTTAATGGTTTCCATGGGTTATATATAGAGATAAAAATAATTGTATACACGTTGTTATTGTTTTTGGCCATGTCGCCAGGTGTGCACTTAAGAGACCATAACTCTGGAACCACTTATCCTACAGCGTAAAAACTTCACAGAAACCATCTACATATTAATCTTAATATGCCCTGAAATTGTTATCGAAATTGGTTTAGTGAATCTTGAGTTATAAAATTTATTCAAAATGTACACTTATTTGTATATATATATAGATAGATAGGTATTACTATTAACTATAAAACGACACAATAAGTATACCTACCTATTATAATATGTCAAATATATATATTACCTATATATATGCGTGAATATGGAACACTTCGAATTGAATTTTTACACGTATTAAGTTTTCTTTTATCTGTTAAGGTAATATCACTCGGCGGGACGGGACGTATTTGGCCATTTCCTTGTTTGGAGCGGTTTCACATTCTCGCCTCCTTACATCGCATATGGCGCATATACCGGTATCAATGCAATGCCGTGCGTGAATATTTTATGCATAATAATACAATAATATGGTACCTATACAACGATATTTTTTATAGTGTGACTAACTTCACGGTACGATATTTTTTTATATTAACGTTGTTTTTTTAGTTATTTTTCTATTGATTTGTATTTATACACGTATAGGTACCTAAATATAGGCATATAGTGGTAGCCGGTAGGTATAACGTTTAGTACAGTCGTGCCACAGTCTTGTGTCAGTGGAGATTCGTCGGTCATATTTTATACTGATTTTAGATAAACTCGTCTATTTGTAGAATTCTTTGTATTCAAAAATAATATGTCGTCGTCGTTTTGAAAAAATAAAAACTATAAATATAAACAATATAATAAAAATGCTGACAATGTCAAGAATTTTGACCAACCAGACCGAAGAAGACTCTTCGATTACTTTGTTGGTAATACACTTTAGAAATTATAATATTGTACTTACCATAGGTACCGATGTACGCACAATTGATGCAATATAAGAAAAAATATTTATTTCATATTTGGGATGTAATTATAGGTAGGTACCTAGTACCTACCTACCTACTGGCTACTACCTACCTACTACCTACCTATAATATTAATGGCATACGACTGTACGATTATGCACAAGTATAACTACATTAATTGTACGATTTTACAGAGGTAGGTACTACATTGGACGGTATGTACCAAATATAAATATGGTTTGTTGTCGTTATAGATAAAAATATTTCGATATACTTATGTGAGTGCGGATACAACTTACTATACAACACACGTTATACCAAATTTTCGTTTGGCAGAACCAAGCTAGTTACCAAGTTTGCATGTTAGGCTTAATTTTAAAATGAATTGACCTAATAGACCTATTAATTATTATCAAAGTTTAGATTTAGAATATTATCTGAATTAATACATTGATTTTTTATGATATTTTAATCTTAAAGCTAGTTAATATGAAACATTTTTACATGCTCATAACAGGCATCTCACATAAAACTATTGAAATACCTACAATAAGTCGTAACATATAATATAATAATAACAGATAATTTTCTTAACTTTTTAAGTTCATAATAGAACAACTTCTTTAAGAGGACGTTGCACCCGCATATGTTGTCTCCGTCTTTCATACGTACGGCATAGAAAAAACATTTTGGCGCGGGAGAGAACCGAGAAGGTTACAGTTATAACTCATAACTATGAAACAAATATAAATGACAGCAAAAACGGTTTTGTGCCCGGGAAAGAACCGAGAACGCTACAGTCATTACTATGAAACGAAATTTTCACCAAATATAAAGGAGAATTTTGGCTGTACAATATCGTTTTTATTTTTTTGATATCACTTATACGAAAAAAGTTCTTATTGTTTCAAAATCCATTTTTATTTGTGTTATTACTGTTATTCAAACTTTAATAACTTTTTTTGAAGTTCCGATAACGAAAAAATAAAAACGATATAGCACAGCCAAAGTTCTCCTTTTTATATGGTGAAAATTTCGTTTCTTAGTTATGACTGCAGTAGCGTTCTCGGTTCTTTCCCGGGCACAAAGCGTTCATTTGTCTCGTAAGTTATAATATTATATCGAATATTGTATAGGAAGGTACCTACCTATTTTAGAACTGTGAAAAGATCGTGTTTATAGTGTTTATTTATCGTTATAATATTTTTCTTCTACACCACTACGACTCTGCAAACAGGACTGCGATCTGATTATCTGAAATGTGAGAAGTGCTTTATATCTTTAATAGCAATAGCATGTAATGTAACCTGCATATTATTATTGTCCACTGTCAAGTGGCGTAAATGCTGGGGAGGGGTAACTAGAAGAGCTATAGGCAATTCCCATTAGGTACCTACCTACATTAGTATATACTATATTGTATATATTTTAGCTGAACTAACTAACACATTTTTATAATAAGTAATATAAAGGTAAGTAATAGATTATAATATAATAAATATATAAGGTAAGTTATTCGAATATTCTCAAAAATAAAAATATGTGTTAAAAAAAATAATTGAAAAGTTAGTGAAACTAAAAATTATGCAAAGCACAACTCCACCCATTAAACTATTATACCAAATATTGAAGTAATAGATTACCTATATTATCATAGTTATAAATGGATGAACAAATGAAATAAAATTTCATTGTTGCCTAATTTATTATTTTAATTTGATTAATTTGGTTTATTTACAATCAAATGATTTAAACAATAAATTGTGTTTTTATTGCATAAAATTATAAGTAACAACATATAGTTAGAAAAACTTATTAGAGATAGGTACCCTATAGTCTATACCAATACAGCAATAATCAATAGGCGATATTGGGTGCTAGTTGAGCAGCCAAGCTACAGAGTAAAACTAGGTGGGTTGCAATAAATTTTATATTGTGGTCTGTGGGGCAAGAGACTGGAAGGTTTATGATTAAATACTATTTAAAATATTATTATATAAGCCACTGACAAATTATCTTGATAACTCAAGCTAACCAAGTTATGGGCTCTGTTCAATTTGGTGATGAGGAACAACATTAAAATGCTCATATAGTACCTATAAGTTAATTTGGTGTAGGTATATCTATTAAATGCATGTGCTGTATTTGTAAGTGAATCATTGAATCATATATTATATGGATAGGCAAATGGGATGAAGTCAGCAGACAGCAATTACCAACCTATAGATAAATATCCTAATGATTTTCCGGTTTTGTATTGGAAATAGAATACATTTTTTGGAAATGGTTTAGTGTCAACACTTTGATAACACATACAAATAATTATATTTAAGAAGACAATTTTAATCATATGAGTAAATATTTATAAAAAGAAAAGCTTATACTCCAATAATATAAATATTACCCTGTATGTTGTTTTAATTTTAATGCAATGACAAATTTAAATAAACAATTTACACTCTGGCTTAAACAAATTTATTTTTTGCATGCACATTTACATCATCGTACATTTGTGGTTCTTAAGTAAATTGTGAAAATATATTCTCCAAATGTAATATAACTTAAAATAGATTAGGTACAAAACTATTTATTTCAAGAAGAGTTAAAATCTTTTTTTATATGTCTGAAGAAAATTAGGTACATTTTTAAACAAATTTACAATACAGAACTCATTGATTCAACAAAAGTAACAAAAGCGGTGTCATAAAATCTAAAATGTTGCCATAATAAAAAAAAGTGGGCAAGTGAGTGTCACTCTGCTGTATAGTGAGTTACAAGGGGATCAATGAAATGGATGGTATTAAATTTGAATTCAGTGATATAACAACATTGTATACGAAAAACGATTCTGAGTGAAGACGGTCGGTCAGCCTATGATAGGTATATAACTAATTATATTTGATGATACTATTGTGAATAAAGTAATTTATTTACCTATTTACGAACCTTCTTTAAATTTCAATCCTCAGCTATAAAAGTTAACGTATTTTGTCAAAATTTGAAGTTGAAATGCTTATAAAAAAAAAATTAAGACTATGTAAAATATATTTTTAATATTTTTCAACCGTCATTGTAACAATATATTAGAAGCTTTGTTCTCCTGTCCTTCTATTTATTTTTGTTTTCATTTTATCTAATTTTCTTATTGTATTACAATTTATTATTCTATAAATACAGATTGTAAATAATTAATAACCTTGTCAAATAAAAAAAAAAAAAATATTACTTACATTGGCGCCAGCCGCCAAACCGCCTAAAACCTTATGTTAATAGGTCATCTGGTCGAGGGCCTATCCACTTTTCTCAAAATATGACGTGACACGCGACTAATCCAAAAAACTAAAACTGATTTACTATACTACCACAACTACCTATACGAATTATGAGATCGTCGAAATAGTCTCAACCTAACAAATTGGTTTGTTCAAACTCCAAGTACTTAGTTACTAATCTAAAATTAACTGAATATATTTTTTTTTATAGTATAATATTATGTTATAATAATGTCGTCTCGTATGGGCTAGTGGGCTATATCGTGTAAGTGAATTCATTATCAGAAGTCGATTTGATGGATTTGCAATTTTTGACTTCTTTGTAGTTTGCCGGAGGAATTGAAATGTTAATAATATTCTATTTTCCGTATAATTTCCCCATGTTTACATGCCACTGCAATTAGTGTGCCGTGTGAGTCGTGCGTGTACCTAAGTAATTTATTGATTTTTCAATAATTACTTATTAAGGGACAGGGCTTCAAATAATCAAAACCATGAAAAACATAAAAAAAATAAAACAATGTACTTTACCGCCAAATCGCTCGGAAACAATAACTAAATATATGTTTTGGAACCACTGAATCTCGACCGTTATCGGTTTACCCTGTTGCCCGTTTCCATTAACTTCGCGGCCAATCATTGGTGATAAGCAGAGCACTCATTTTTTAGGATTAGTCTGCTCGAGTATGTGATAAGTACATCGCGTCGTCGCGTTTAAATAATAACATTTTTTTTTTTAGTTTTAACATAATTGGTTTTTTTTTTACACTTTTGACGATTTTATTCTTGAGGCACTCACTATGTTTGTGTGAATTATATTGAACGTTTTTAACAACAGTATAATTATTACTGTCTCATAACTTCTTCGCAACCACCAAATGATATTGTATTGCGTTTTGACTCTCGACGGACTTAACTAATGGTAAGGATGCTGGTAGGGTTACTGTAAGTGATTCTCATGTTTACAACCTCCCGAAAAAAATGTGTAGCTATTACCTATCATCATCCACCTAGTTGGTAATTAGCGTTACTTGTTTCTGTTGTGTGTCTCTTGAGGTTTTATAGATTTTCATCTTTGAGATTCTTTTAATATGATTTGTAAATTTCAAAAATAATTTTTTAAGTATAGTTTTTTAGTATACAACTCATCATAATGCAGGTACAGATGTATGCTAGTATAATAATTACAACTTATAAACATTGACATTTTCAGATGATAGGTAACTGTGCATTTCTAATGCTGAGATGCTGAGTTATATAAACATTTGACGAATCATTAGTGAGCATATGTCCTCTTAAACATAATTTAGTGACCCAAGATTCCTGAATTATTTAATAAATCAACTTTTTATGTAACCCAGCTTAAGACTCGTAATAATACTAAAGTAATTATTCATTTATTCCAGGAAAATCAAATTAAAGTAAAACCCACTACAAGTGCTCTAATAGCTGCAAGAAAAAAAGAATTTCTGGAAACAAATAATATGAAAGGTCGTCAAATGTATGACCATGTGCAAGATGATTTTAAAAATGTGAGTTGCTCTAGTACTATTAAGTTACAGAGTAATAATACAATATATCATAATATAATTTTAACCATATTCACTTAAATGTGTGTACACTCAAGTATATACCTTATAGCTATAATGGTGACTTAAAGGTAGCATATCGCCCGTGAACAAACTTCATCTAGTTGCAGACAAAACATTAATTTTTATTATCTTTGATGGAAAATTAAATAAGGATTTCAATAATTTTCATTTGATTTTTAGATTTTGCCTTTACTTTCTTTGGTTAACATTTTGATGGTCCCCCAAAACCTTCCCGAATTCTAAAGTTGACCTCCAAAATTACTAATTAGTGAATCAAACATTTTTTTTATAAACACAACAAGAATGTTAGAGTGTTAAATTTAAATTCAATGATATAATATCATTGTATAAGAAAAACGATTCTGAGCGAAGATGGTCAGTCAGCCTATGATATTATTGTAAATAAAGTAATTTATATATAACCTGTTTACGTGGAACCTTGTTTAAAATTTTCAATCTTTAGATTTAAAAATTGAACATTTTATACATTTCTAACTTCAAAATAATTATTAAAATTTGATAAATTTTGTCAAAACTCAAACTTTAAATACAAATAAAAAAAAATTGTACCTATGTATTTTTAATATTTTTTAACTGCTATTGTAACAATACATAAGGAGCATTGTATTAAATTTTCACGTATTTATACACAACAAATACAATTTTATTGACAATTATAGAAAAAAAAACTAAAAAAAATAGAAAACTGATAATGTCTGTAAACAGCTCAGAAAGAGTCAAAATGTTATGGTGTTTAAGAAATAAAAGTACAAACATTTAATGAAATTTTTATGTTTCTACAGTTATTAGTTTTTGAATTACAACAAAATAACAAAATTGCTACTTGAGAAATCGAGTGAATATCCAATGTCCATATTGTAAAAATATGAACTTCAAACGCTAATAAAAATTGAATTTGATTTGCTTGTAGACATTTTTATTGTTGATAAAGATAGACAATCTTATGAGGAATCTTGTATTACATTTTATAATCTTAGATTTAAATAAAAAAGTTTTTATGAATTTCTAACTCAAAATAATTTGCACATTTTTGTGAATTTTACATATTTTGTCAATATTTGAACTTTAAATGCTTATAAAAAAAATTGTGGCCATGGATTTTTAATTTATCTACCTTTGAAACAATAGACTAGGAGCTTTCTATTAAATGTTCAAACTTTTTTAAGCAACAAATACAATTTTATTTATTTTATAGAAAAAGATGTCCGTAAACAACTCAAAATAAATCAAAATATTTTGAAAATGTTATAGTGTATAGAAAATGCTAATATAAACATTCAGTCAAAATGTTATGGTTATTTGTTTTAGAGTTACACCAAAAATCAAAATCGAATTCCTCAAAAATAGATTTTGCTTAAAAATTCCCGTTTTTCTTTAACTTTTCTTTTGTTTTTCTCCGAATTTTTGAAAACTACTGGGAAATTTTTACTTTTTTTTACTTTACCCTCTAAAGTACCAACTAGATTTACTTTCCTGTCAAAAAAGATACTGTAAAGACAATTTAAGCATTGTTACTGTCCTAAAACCTAAAAGATGATGACTGACACAAAAAAAAAACACTCATCGTTGTAAAATCAATACATTTATCCGCTCAGAATCTAAAAGTAAAATAATGTTTCTTATAAACTATAGGTAATGATAGTTTTTTCAAACACTAAAATCTAAAGAAATATATAATTTTTTAGAATTTAAAAATATGCACAATATATTAAAACCAACTGTTGAAATTTTCAAAAAAAGTTGAAAGGGTTTAAGAAATACCACGTTTATTTATATTAAAACATTTTTAACTAATACTGGATTTGGTATTAATGACTAGTGTTTTTAATACAAATCTTTTTTTAGATTCTGAGTGGAGCTAAAGAATGTATTGATTTTATAATGATGTGTATGTTTTTTTTCTGTCAGCAACATTATGGATAGTAAAAATGCTCTGGTTTTTGAGATCAGCATCTTTTCTGATAGAAAAGCAAATCTAGTTGGTACTTTACAGTGGTTAAAATTGAAAATTCCTAGTAGATTTTTAAAGCATCAAGAAAAACAAAAAAAAAGTGGTAGTTTTTACACAAAACTAATTCAATTTTATTTTTTTGTGTAACTAAAAAATTAATAATTGTATTAGCATATTTAATAGATGATCACAATATCGAAATATTTTGACTCTGAGCTAAATATGCCTTGAGACATTTTTAAAATATTCTACAGATTATCTCTAGTTGATAGGTATAATTAAAAAATTATGTTTTTCATATTCATTTAAAAATGATCTATTGATTGGATCACACTTGATATTTAGTGTACCTATCAAACTTAAAATATTACACACAATTTTATCAAGATTTCTGATTATTATTGTATAAAATTATTTTACAACCTACGAATTTCTGATAGGTACATTTTTACAATACAAAAAGTAGTTTCCAGAATATTGATTATTGCTGTAAACTTGTGCTCAGACATTTCTGGCAGAGTTGTCATACATAATTATTAAGTATATCACACTAACACACACACAGTATATATTATATTCTTATTCACAGTTATAAAAACTAATTCGGATGGAGTAACCTCCCTAAACTACATTTACTCATGACGAAATAACAAGGTATGATCACAATAAACTAGGGTAGGAGTCATCCTTGTCATTTGATTGGCTTATATTTATTGCTTGTTTTATGAGTTAATAATATATATAATAATATAATATTATCTTAATGTAAAGCCGAGGAAGACTCCCACTCCTATACCCCTATTTCAGATAATAGAGATATAATGCATATCACAAAATTGTGATCATACCTTGTTATTTCGTCATGCATTTACCATAGTAAAAAAGTATTTTATAAATAAAAATAAAATGATTGATCATCATTATAATATTGAATATTGTGGAGGGAGGAATGTTCACTGAGTAGTCAAGTGCCTAACATGACTACCCCGTGCACACGCTTATGCTTATTTTCACATGTGATTATTACTTGAACTATTCTAATTATCTGTTTATAAATATTATTTTATTAATATTTTTGATTTTTTTTTTTTAAACAATTTTTCTAGATTATTTTTAAAGTGGTTAAGTACAAATATTTGTATTAAAAGAAAAACATAATTTTTACTCAGTAATTATTTAATTATTATTATTTATTTGCAGTGTAGGTACTACTAAATTCTAATTTAAGATATATCACTTAACCATTTCTAATACTTAAATATGTTATTTACAGTATTTACACCAAATATAATAAGTTAAAATTAATTACCAAGGTAAATAATGAACTATTTTTTTTCTATAGGCTAGAAGTTTTATTGACAAGTCAATTAAAAGTACTGGAATTATTTATGATGATCAGTTTGCTAACCATTTGTGTGCTTGGGATATTAACTATCCAGAAAATCCTCAACGATATGAATCGATCATTAAAAGGTATGCTCAACAGAAGAACATTTGTTAAATTTGTTTTTATCTACTATATTTCAAAATGTCAACAGATGTAATGAGCTGGGATTGATTGAAAGATGTATTAAAATACAATGCCGGAATGCTACTAATGATGAGTTATTAATGAAACATTCACAAAGCATAATAGACATATTAAAATCTACTGATGACACACAATCGGTTGATCTTTTACAAACGTTGTCTTCTAAATTTGATGCAATTTACTTTCACCCGGTAAGCTAACTTTAATTTTAGTGTATATCAAAAAAGAACATAATTAATTATATTAAATTTAGTTTACCTAATATAATATTTTGTAATATTATTTTTCATAGAAATATTAATATTGTAAATAATTTTATTTATATTTTAGTCAACGTATAAGCAGTCTTTGTTAGCTACAGGTAGTTCAATAGAACTTGTTAAAGCAATTTGTGAAAACAAAATACAAAATGGAATGGCTTTTATCAGGTAAGAAATATTATATTAAATTTATTCATTATAAGTTGTTAGTCTAATTTGTTTTTAAGACCTCCCGGACATCATGCTATGAAATCAGAATTTTGTGGCTATTGTTTTTTCAACAATATAGCTATAACTGCAGAATATGTTCTTCGCCACTATTCGGTTTCTAAAATTTTAATTGTTGATTGGGATGTTCATCACGGACAATCTACACAACAAATGTTTTATGATGATCCAAGGTAAGATTTAAATTTTTATTACTATTTAAATTTTTATTTCTACTGAGATGTATTAATTTTTGCAGAGTATTGTATTTTTCTATTCATCGTTATGAACATGGACAGTTTTGGCCAAATTTGCGTGAAAGTGATTGGGACTATACTGGTAATGGTGATGGCCAAGGTTTCAATATAAATGTACCTCTTAATGCTACTGGCATGAGAGACACCGATTACCTTGCCATTTTTCATCAAATTTTATTACCAGTTGCTTCCGAAGTAAGTTACAGATACTTTTGTTTGTTCTTTTAAATCTGATTACAATATTGCTCATTTTAGTTTCAACCAGATCTTATATTAATTTCATCTGGTTATGATGCTGCTCTAGGATGCCCAGAGGTAACTATCATAACATTATGTTCTACGTTAAACACTTTTAAGTGTATCATTGTCTGTATTTAGGGAGAAATGGAAGTTACACCTGCATGTTATGCTCATTTAGTTCATTCTCTTATGGGTTTTGCGTGTGGTAGAGTTGCTGTTTTACTTGAGGTATATTTTACTTTTGCTTCAAGCAATTAAAAAATACATTTACTAACATAGATATTTGAAGGGGGGTTATTGTTTAAAATCATTAGCGGAAGGTGCAGCATTAACACTAAAATCATTACTCGGAGATCCATGTCCATCACTCGATATGACTAGCAATCCATGCACTAGGTAAAGTTTTTAAATATTTTGTTTGTAGACGCGCGATTAAAAAAAAAAAAAATATAATACCTTTATTATTGTTATTTTTATTTTAGTATTATGCAAACAATACAAAATGTAATTTATGCACATCAGAAGTACTGGAAATGTTTTCAAGTTGACTTTTTGTTAAGTCAATCGTTCAAGGCAGTATCTATGTATTCATACGATGAGGAACCATTGAGTGTGTTTCCAACTGTTGACTGTTATCCTACTCAAGATATCTCAAAAATAGATGAATTTTCAGTTCTTCAACATTTAATTTCTGGTGAGGATATATAAGTGCTTTTAATATTTTCATCCAATATTTAAAATTAAAAATTTATATTTATAGAGACTCAATTATTAAACATAAATAATAAAGTTTGTGTTTCGTTTGATCTGATTATGGACCAAAAACATGAAAGCAGTGAAAGGTATAACTTGTTGCTTATCTAGTATAGCTTACCTAGTTAAAATTATCATATTATTATCATTGATCTTATAATTAACATAAAATAATAAAACTAATGGTATTTTGAAATGTTTGACACTCAAAAACTAAATAAACAAATGTTGGCAATTTGTTTTTATGTATACTCATTTTAATGTTTCTTCTAACTTGTTAGTAGTAAAATTACTATACAGAATCGTACATTACTTGTAAATTACAAACAAATTTCAAACAAAAATTTTGTTTTAAACTAATAACGTATTTATACATTTAGTTTACGTAAATGTAACAAATTTATATAAAAAAAATTTTTCAAAGAAAATGTACACATCTTATGACTGCAAGTTGTAAGTACTTATTGTGATTATTTTATTTTATTGTTTTAGTGGACATCCAGAATGCCCTGGTAGAATAAGTGCCATTTTGAATATGTACAATGAGTTTCAATTGACACATCGGCTTTTAATTTTACCAGTATGAGCATATTTATTGAGCAAATATATTATTATTTTTAATAATTTAACGTCATTTTTTAAAAAAATAATGTATTTTATTTTATTTAGTCAAGGGAAGCTGAAGAAAGTGAATTACTCCTTGCTCATTCTAGAGAACATGTAGATGAAATGTCAAACTTACACAAATTGTCACCATCAGAATTGAGTGAAAAAGAAAAATGTTATGATTCTGTGTATTTGACTACAGATACATATAAAGTCTCGACTCTAGCGTCTGGGTGTTTGTTGCAAGTATTAACATAAATCAATCATTTTTATTACAAAATATGTTGTCTTAGTAATGAAACAATTAACCAAACCAAATTGTTTTACGCACAGGTTGTTGATTCTGTAATGAATAATGAAAGTGCATCGGGCGTAGCTGTAATTCGTCCTCCTGGTCATCACGCGGAACTTGATATAGCTTGTGGTTTCTGTATTTTTAATTCTGTTGCTATTGCTGCAAGCTATGCTTTGAATAAGTATGGTCTCAAAAGGTATGTGTCAACAAATGTGTTACATATTAGTCATATTATTTACCTACCACTATATCTGGATGTTTAATTAGAATTATGATTTTGGACTGGGACATACATTTTGGTAATGGCACAATGAGAGCGTTTAATTCAGATCCAAGAGTTTTGTATATATCAATACATCGTTACCAGAACGCAAAATTTTTCCCATGCTCTGAAGAAGGCTCACATAAGGTGACAGGTTCAGGGAGTGGAGAAGGATATACCATTAATATACCATGGAATAAAGTAAACATTGCTCTAGTTAAAAAGTCGGATAATAAATTATTATTTTGATAAAAAAAATGTTTGATTATTTATTTTTTATTGTTTAGAATGGCATGGGTGATGCTGAGTACATCTCAGTCATGCAAAATATAATTTTACCAGTAGCCTATGAGTTTTGTCCTGAGCTCGTCTTGGTGTCAGCTGGATTTGACGCTGCAGTTGGGGACCCACTCGGAGGTTAATAAATCATATTTTTATTGCTTAGCATATAATATTCATTATTCTATAACATTTAAGTTTATTTATGTCATTGACACACACTCGCCTGACAATAGATTTAGTTGAAATCTATAGACGTGTTAAACATTTAATTCATTTCAATATGATTTTGTTGATAATTATTTTAGTACATTTTTAATCCCATGTAATAACCAATGGGTCCGCAAATTAGAATCTTAATATCTAATTAATCTTAATATAAATCCTATGTCAGTATTTATATTTCTCTATTTTTCTCCTATTGATTATTGACATTTATTGGCTTTAGATAAATAATATATTATTAAATTTACTTATGCCAGAAATTAAATATATAATTATTCATGTCTGTAATTTTTCCAGGTTGTAAAGTGACACCCGAGTGTTATGGACATCTCACACATTTTCTGTCATCTTTAGCCAATGGTAAAGTCATACTTGCCTTAGAAGGAGGCTACAATATAGATGCGGTTTCATATTGTATGACCATGTGCACGAAAGCTTTACTTGGAGATCCTCTACCACCTTTAGACCTGGAATTTCCCATTTGCAAAAACGCTCAGAAGACAATAAAAAGAGTAGTTAATGTGCAGAAAAATTATTGGTCTTGTTTTAAGTATTTCAATTATGAGAGAACAAGTAAACACTCATTTAGTATAAATGATTAAATGTCTTTGATAATAATTATAGTTATATTGTTGATCAATTTATTTATACAATTTTAGATAATTTTTGTAATTTAAGTGTCATGGTTTTTAAGTATTTATGTATTGTTTAAGTATATTATCTACTAGTATTGTATTTTTTCACATATGTTGTTTAATTTTCAATATGCTTACTGATTTCACTGTTAAATAAAACATTAGTTTCTAAACACTATTATTATACATTTATAAGCGGTTTAAAAAGCACTGTTCTATGAAAAACTATTCACTTAAAATATGCTGTTACAATGCAAAGATTCTGAGGAATATGAATACAAATTTTATTTTGTCCTACAAATACGAAAAATATACTTAAAATAATTATTTGATTATTAATTGTAAAAGATATTAACAAAATGTCCACAATCAATTAATTTTTGTAATTCAATAGGTAAATAATTAATGGAAGATTTATTCAGTAAAAATAATATCCATTATTCCATACATATTCACATTATTGATGATAATTATTTATAGTTTATGAACCTTAAAATCAATTTTAATCAATTATTTTTGTTTATGTTAAAAGTTAAAAACAGTCGTGTAATTATTTTTTAAATATAATATTAAATTAAAAATATTGCTTTTTTAGAATGTTGAATTCTATGCAATTGTATATTTTTGGATATTTGTTACTAATCTTTACGAATTGTAATAGCTTCAAGTTAATGATAAAACATTTTTTTAACATATTTTGCATATTTTAACAAGTTTTAATATTTATTGCACATTGAAGTGATAAATTATAGACTGTTTTCCAAACCTAATACAGATGTAAAATAATATTTGGTCAAGTAGAAAATTCCAATAATACATTTTGGAGTATAATAATATTGTGAAATTATATAAAGAATAACTGTGAACATATCGGTAAATTAATTTCAATTTTATCATTTTTAATAGGAAGTGAACTTGTTCATCATCTTGCAATTTCACTAAAATAATTATTTGTTTTCCAATGAATACCTAATTACATTGTTAAATTTATTTTAAATTATTTTTATACCAAATTTATTTATAAGTATCCAATAAATGATTTAATTGTGTAGATTTTTTTTTCTATTTCCAATTTTTTATATATTTGTTGCATATTTTCACGATTTGTACTGCATATTATGATACTTTTTAGTGCATAAAATCCATGTTAACTATTTATATACATTTTAAAAAAATTACACTACACAATATTTAATACACATTTTTTCCTGCAATTTTTATAAATTACAATATTTTTGTAAATAAGTATTTTTATATGAAGATTTATACGTCTTTACCAGAATAGATAATTTGTCAATATACCTTTTGAGTAATAACTTGGACTGAGATTCTATCTAATGTTATAGGATACATTGTATGCGGTCTACCACAGATTGTGAACCACCAGTAATTTATTTACTCAGCAACTTCTGATATGCATGCTTCCAAGGTATTAGGTAATCATTTATACATATAATGTACCTATATATTTATAAATATAATACATTATTTAAGCCTACATATTTCTTATTGAAATGGGGTGGAGAGGAATCAATAAAAGACACACATTTAAGACATATTTAACTCCTTTTTTAAGAGATGTTGCACGAATATTTTAATATTTTTTTACCAACTATTAGTTATATTAAAAAAAAATAAAATTTAAAGCATATTAGTAGGGTACAACTGATAATTAATTGGAACACAGATTAGTATAGAAATCAATAATCATTAAGAGGCATAACCAGTTGTGTAATCATGAACAATTTTAACAGTAATAAATATAACTCGTTACTGTATCGAGGCAAGGTGCATATATTGTGTGTGAATTGAAATCTTTGTACATATAAATATTATATAATATGTTATATGATATTTATGTAGATGAGTACGTAATGATAGTAATTAATATAAGATCCATATTTTTTTGTTTACTATTTTTATTGTAAATTCTAAGCAAAGCAAAAAAAAATATTCTATTTACAATGATTGTGTGTTTTTTCTGTCTGTAATCAACATTTAGAATAGTTTAAATTCTCCGATTTTCGAGATCGGAATTTTTTTTGATAGAAAAGTGAATCTATATAGTTCGTCTTTTGAGGGGTCAAGTTTTAGAAACCGTTAAAAAAAACAAAAAAAAAGGTGGTAATTTTTTTGGAGTAGCTCAAAAACTAATAACCATAGACTTGTCATTTTCATCAAATATTTATATTAGCATTTTCCGTGAATGGTAAAATTTTCGAAAAATGGTTTTTTTCTGCTCTTAGTTTTTAATACCTATTAAAAAACAATATATATTTAAGTATAATAAAACCACATACATAATAGATCATACCTACGTTAAACTATATACAGTTGAACGTTGTTAATGTTTGATTATTAAATGCAGATTATAAAATTTAGTATGCCAGTATAATATTATAGCATTAGGCATTACGCATTAATGGTCAATCAAAATATATAATATTGTCTTTTATTTACGTATGCTTTAGTAAATTTATTTAAATAATATAAATCAAACAACAGAATTGTTTTTACGTCAAGCAACATACAGATGTAGTGTTATTGCGTTAGTATAACTTATTAAATGTAGATTATAATATAATATTGGTAGTTCATCAGTTCATGTAAAAAAATATATGTGTGAGTAGCTCATACATAAATTAAATTGCTTTGTTGATGAAAACTTTTTAGTAATTTGATTAGATTTATTTTAACAATTTATACATATGTATACAGTATACATGCATATTATAGCATTATTATTATTGTTCTCTATTAAATATATATTACTTATATAATAAATTATTATAAAATATAGTTTATTTGTTTAATACATATATTATCACTGTTATAATATAAAAACCACTTATGTTTCAAAACAATAATTAGGTTATTGTATTTCCAGAGAAAGATATAGGCAAGTAGAAGAAAATAAATGCGCTTGTACCTATACAAATACAATATTTGATATTTCTAGCTTTTTATTTTTCATTTTAATATATCCTATACTTTGTATGTATCGATCAAATATGATGTTGTAGGTACCTATATATATTGGTGTGAATGTTGTGATAGTAGGTGATTTGTTTAGAATTTCGTAGTTTATCTTCAGAACATATTTTTATCAAAATAAGATTTCTGATGTGTATGAAGTGAACATCTAATGTAAAAAAGTAACCTAAGGCATGAATTTACTTTAGCTACCTGGCATTATAAACAATTTTTTTTTTGAAACATACATAGGTATTTCAGTTAAGAACGGGGTTGTGCATAACGATGGTGAAGTCAGAATTTGGCGGTCAGACTAGTTATGAAGTTTTAGCTATTTGAAGTCTTAGACCCATCCAAGGTTGTTTTACATAATAACAAGGCGAGAGATGTTTTTGATTATAATTATCCGAGTGATCGCAGTGATCGAGTTGGCCACGCCGGGTGTCGGGATGTATATAAAAATACTTTAAATTTACTAAGCTAACTTTAAAATTAAGTCTGACCGTCCATTCCTGATTTTACCACTGTTTTCGTAAGTTAAAACAAGATAGTCAATAGTCATACTCATTACGATGCGTAAATAAATAATATTTTAATACCTAAGTCAGAAATTTGTTTACTTTTTTGTTAATATCCTAATTTAATATTTTAATGTGTTGTAGAAATAAGATGACTCGCAAATGATTGTGCAAATTGTGATTTCTCGTTAGAATGCGTAAAAAAATTTAAATCCTATATAGACGCTGGGCTTGGGCTAGCCGTATGGTATAGGTCGTTATAGAATATTATAGACAGTCGGTCGGTCGTCGGTGAACGCCTATATGAGGCTCTCTAAACGCGACAGTATGTCACCTAAAAATGTCGATAAGAATATTGTAGGACAAGTTGTCACGACTCACGACCTAAACAAAATTAATCATAATCTATGTTTATATATTTTGTCTATGTCTTATTCTTGTATCACTTGAGCGTCTTGAACTTTTATAGATAAAATGTTACCTAATTATGACACTATTACAGTAATAACGAATAACACTGCAATAAAATAGGTACCACGCATTCACGTACGACTGCACAAGACAGGGAAAACGAGATTTAGATTTTTGGATTCAGTAATTGCCAAAATGTACGTAATTTTATTTTTAAATTCAAAATTAGTGTTATTCACCTACCTATTTCATGCATTTCGTTACAACTAGGACTCAGATATATAATAATATGTAAATACATTTCATAGAGATTGTGAATAAAATAATAGTATATGTGATAGCCAATGATTGGTACCTTATAGTTATTTCCACATTTTCGTTCGGCTTTTATGTAGCCATGCTAGTAATAAAATTAGCAAAAACTCTTATTTTTCGTGTGACCATTGAAATGTCAAACTAAATGGTTGATTTGTATGTGAGCAAATCATTGTTATCACGGCTGTTTAATTTTGAAAAAATTTAACATCGTAGGTTTATCATCTTCAAAAGCTTAAAGATTTCCATAATTTTTTTGCAACTCATTGCACAGTGTTATTTCAGGTGTCCAGTTCAAAATATTTGGGTGGCCTCATTGTGGTATGGACAGTAGCACGTTATGACAGTAGTTTATTATCTTGTGGTGTGTGTACTTTCCATAAGATACTCATTATTTTTAAGAACACTCGTTGCTCATGCACAATTACTCAAAACCAAATAAAACTTTCAAAAATGTTATATTTTCTCCTAATTAGTATCACCCGTCTATTCCTCTTGACACTTGGCAACCGTTACAATTTAAAAAAAACGGTGATCCGAAAATTATATTTTTTTGAATATAATATAGTTTTTGTTCAATTTTTTTTTACTCGAATTGTTGAGGTTGCCGAGTACCAAGATGAACTGGATGAGTTAAAACAATATTGAATAAATACCGAAATACCTCATAAAATAAATATTGTTGTAATTTAAAAAAAAAATACAGTATCCAAACTTTTCTTAGTGAAATATATTTATCTGTTTTTATTTTTGCAAACTAGTCTATCATATTATTTTGAACGTTTATCAATGGACACTCATTTAACATTCAATTGATCATATCAAGTATGTTTTGATTCTAAGCATTGCTTAAAAACATATTGTTTCTGTAGATGTACTTACTTAAAAATGGAATAACCTGAAGAATTCTAGTATTTTTAATTTTTTTCATTCAAATAAAATATGTTGGTTCTAAACTTGTCAGTTTTTATGGACAAAAAAAAATATCTACCTAATGATTTTTTCAACATTTGTTTACCCATTTCGACTGATATAAATTGTTTTTTTGTGGTTATGATAGATTTTTTCAGAACTTTCTAGGTACCACATATTTGTCGCAATCAATATTAAGATCATTAAGTATTAATATAAAGATATTAGTGTATTAAACATTTTTGGTAATTACAATAAAAGGTACATGTATACACATCTTGCATTTTTAAAATAGATAGATTGTTCAGAAATGTTTAACTATCTTTACTATTTTTACTATCATAACTATTATTACATTCTTATCAATTTTTTATTACTTAGGTACATCATATTTTGGAATTTTAAGTACTTATAAATCTGAGCCCTAGTTGTAGTAATGACTAGCTTAGAAATATTTCATTTTATTTTGTTTCTTATTAAATATTCAAATGTATATTCAAATAGGAATAGGTAACTTGCGGACCACAATCGGCTCGAATACAATTTTTTGAGTCCACACAACAATTTAAAATTTCTATTCTTCAATTATATAAAAAAAAAAAAAAAAATTATAATATCCAAACTACAGGGTTTTTCATTTTTAAAAATTGGCACTTAAGTAAGTTTGAGTTGGCCATTCTTAGCGTAGATATTTTGATGATACCTATATGTTTTTTTTTTTAAATACAATCACATAATACACATACATAGTACGTACATTATTTGTAGTAAACAGTATAGCAATTTATTTATATAAGATTTGCTGTTTCCTAATGAAATATGCAAACTGTCAATAATTTTTAAAACATTCTTTTAGTTTAAATTGTGATGAAATATATTCATTTTTAAGATGATTTAATTTGTATTAATATATTATAATTTTGGTCATCAAGAACTTTTCAATATTATTTTTTCAATTCCAACAACTATTGAAACAATTAAACCTTTTATGATTTGAAATTTTTTTATGAATATTTGATGTTTAAATAATGATATAAATATTAGTTTACTATAAGTAGTACATTTAATCTTGTTGAATAGATTTAAAAAGTTTAAAATGTCATAATAATATGTTTCATTTTCAATGTTAAGTTTAGATACTTTGTACTTTGTAGTCGTAAATTCTATACCATAATAATTATGACAATTGTAATGTGTTACTAATATTTAGTTATTTTAGATTCTGAGCGATGCGATGAATGTATTGATTTTATAATGATGTGTGTTTTTTTTGTGTTTGTCATCACCTTTTAGGACAGTAAAAGTGCTTGGATTTTCTTCAACAGTAATTTTTCTGATAGGAAAGTGCATCTAGTTGGTACTGATGGCGTGAAAAAACAAAAGAAAAATTAAGGAATAACGGGAATTTTTACGCAAAATCTGTTTCGAGAAAGTCGATTTTGGTTTTTGGTGTAACTCTAAGACAAATAACCGTAGATATACATGAAATTTTGACTGAATGTTTATACTAGCATTTTCTATACACCATAACATTTTCCAAATATTTTGACTTATTTTGAGCTGTTTACGGAATTTTTAGTTTCCGTTTTTTTTTTAGTTTTTATTTCTATAAATATCAAAAAAATTTTATTTGTTGGTTAAAAAAGCTTGAAAATTTAATAGAAGGCTCCTAGGTTATTGTTTCAAAGGCAGATGAAAAAAATTAAAAATCCTTTGTCACAGTTTTTATTTATAAGCATTTAAAGTTCAAATCTTAATAAAATACAGAAATATCACGAAAATTAGCAAATTATTTTGAGTTGAGAATTCATAACAATTTTACTTTTTAAATCTAAGATTTGAAAATGTAATACAAGATTCCTCATAAGTTTGTCTACTTTTATCATAAAAAAAGTCTACAAGAAAGTCAAATTAAATGTTTATGAACGTTTGAAATTCATATTTTTACAACATTTGATTTTCACTCGATTTCTCATTTAGCGATTTTGTTGTTATTCAAAAATGAATAACTGTAAATACATGAAAATTTTACTGAATGTTTATTTTTTCATTTTCTATACACCATAAAATTTTGAAAAAATTTTGACTTTTTTTGAGCTGTTTACGGACATTGTCAGTTATCAATTTTTTTAATTTTTTTTTCTATAAATATCAATAAAATTTTATTTGTTTGGTAAAAAGCGTGAAAATTTAATACAAGGCTCCTGGTATATTGTTACAATAGCAGTTGAAAAATATTAAAAATACATAGCACAATTTTTTTTTATAATTATTTAAAGTTAAAATCTTGACAAAATTTATCAAATTTAAAATTTAACAATTTTTTTGTAGTTAAAAATTTATAAAATGTTCAACTTTTATAGCTAAGGATTGAAAATTGAAAACAAGGCTCTTAGGCTCCACGTAAATAGATTATAAATAAATTACTTTATCCACAATAATATCCTATGCAGTAATCTATATCTATATATTCTATATATTAATACTATATTCTATATAGTAATAAATATACTTGGTAATACCATAGGCTGACTGACTGTTTTCGCTCAGAATCGTTTTTCTTATACAATTATATTATATCATTGAATTCAAATTTAACACCATCTATGACAGTGACCCACTTGTAACCTACTGTACAGCAGAGTGACATCCACTTACCCACCTTTTTTCAGTAATAATATTAGAAATACATTTTTAATTGTAGAATTGTATTAACCTATTGACTAGTCTAATTTTAAATTTATTTTATTAATTTTTATTTAATTTTTTTGTCACTTATCAACTAATAAAAATTTATATGAAATATAAAGTGTAGGTATAAAATAATTTGAAAGAAAATGACAAGTAGAAAACCATTTGAACTTTTTTGAAGCAGCTAATTTTCTTGTAGTCCACACTTAAAATGTAATTTGATGCCTGAAAATGTTAAGTAATATTATTTATTCGGTACTCGTGTAGAATTTTTCTACAGAAAAATATGACATACCTACTCTTCTATGTGTTATATTTTTATTAAATTTTATTACTGGAAAGTAACTGTAGCTTGAGTTATTAAGACGTTAATAGCTAAGTATCAATTATCCTTTAGTTATTAAATTATTTTAGTTTGTGTTGTGTCCTTCCACCTCGCCGTGTTCAGCAACAGATATGTTAGACCACCAACCAAAAGAGAATGGTGGTGGTCAATAATTTAAACACAACACGACAATTGTCAATATATTTTAAGTTTTCTGGGAAAACGTACTAAAATACTTATGAATGATGATCATTATCTATGTTTTCTCGATGGTTTTTTACGATATTTTAATTTTTAAGTTAGTTATGAGCATTTTTAAATATTGATATTTTACATCCTCATAATTCACTTAAAAATTTAAATATCGTACAAAACCAATTAAAGAACACAGATAATGTTCTTACCTAAAGTCTGATAACAGGTCAATTCACTCTAATAAATAAGTATAATAAACTACACTTTTTTGGTATTCTTATTTGAACTGTAATGCAAAAAGAATATTGGGGTTAGGGACTTTAAGTTGGCCCAGTGGCTATAGCTTACTTATAAATATATTATATTTATGCCCGTACGAAATTTGAGTCCTAAAACTGCCCCTGCAGACAGCAGGTCGTACGTGCTTATGACTGAGACAACAAATAGCGTCCTATAGCTAATATTAAAATGGTTAAATGGTGGTACAAGTACACAGTTTTAAATATAATTATGTAGGTTAAATATACTTTAACTATACTAAATCAAGGGATTTATTTGATAAGAAATTATAAAATTTTCATAATTTTAAATTCTGAGTGGATCATATTTACGAACATATTCAATTTCCAATTTTTGTAGTCTTAGATTCTGAGTGAAACAATGAATGTATTGATTTTACAATGATGTGTGTTTTTCTAAAAAAATTTTTTTTTATTTTTTGGTTACAGAATAAGCTATTTACGTGGATCCTTGTTTTAAATTTTCAATCCTTGAATATTTTATACGTTTTTAACTACAAAATCATTTTTTAATTTTAAATTTGATACATTTGTTAAAATTCGAACTTTACACACTTATAAAAACAAATTGTGCATAGGTATGTGTTTTTAATATTTTTCAACCGCTGTCCGCTGTTGTAACAATATATATAAATATATCAGGAATCTTGTATTAAATTTCCACACGTTTTGACCCAACAAAATCAATTTTATTGATATTTATAAAAAAAAAAAAACAAAAAAAATTGTATCATTGAGTTCGAATTTAACACACCATCCATAACAATGACCCATTTGTAACCTGCTGTGCAGCAGAGTGACATCCGCTTACCCGCTTACATCTTTTTGAAGTTTCTTTTTGGTAAATGTAAAGTTTATACATTATTTTAAGGGTCCTCCATACTACTGAATTCTAAGGAACTTCTTATAGGCAACTTCTTATACATTCGGCAATCAGCTTTGTCGTTTTATTAGTCGTAAATTATCGTTAATTAATAGTAGTAACCCGCATAGAACAATGCCTACTCACCACCAAGCCCATAGATACTAGTCAGACGTTGGTCGCGGCGGTCACGCGATGTCTTCTTGAAATAAGTTCCGTTCATTGTTTCCGTGCGTAATGATAACAATAATAGTCACTTCGACCGTTCCGCGTGAACATTTAAAAAAACCATGCGTAACCAGGATTTTTTCAAGGGGGGTGTCCGCCAGTAGCGTATACAGTTGTTCCCCAAATTTCAGATGACATATATATATTTAGATAAAAATCACATATAATTTTGGTAGTTATAAAATATGTAATTTATTAGGTATACGGGAAAAGTATTATACTAAGTTTATAATGATATATTGATGATATAATATAAGTAGGTACCACAAAATTTACAACTTTATAATAATAAAAAGAACCCAACCCAATTCAAATACAATTAAAATCCATGATATAGATTGTAAATCTAATTACTGATCGTGTAATGTTATAAATAAAACGGAAACTATTAAATATTTAGGTATTACATTTGATCAACACCTAAAATGAGATACACACATAAATAACACAATAATGAAACTACGGAAAATACACTATCTGTTCATTAACGCAAGAAAATGCCTAAATAACCAGGCTCTACGTTTGACATACTTTGCCATGACACAATCTATTATACAATACGGAATAACCGCCTGGGGTGGCTTAGGTATTATAGGAAGCAATAAAATATTCTGAGCTCAAAAAAGCATAATTAAAATAATTTTAAGATAACGAAAAACATATCCCACTATTCCCACTAAAGATCTATTTACTGAATTTAAAGTTTTTACGACGCAACAATTATTCTACAGAAATGCCCTATATTACTCGTACGAATTTAATTTAATAGAGTTTAAACCTAGATACTATAACACACGTCAAAAAATCAACTTAGAAATATCTACTGTTCGTATATTGAAATCTAGTCGATGTTTTTCGCAAGTGGGTCTGGAATTATTAAACAATATTCCGCTGCAAATTATTAATAGCACGTCTTACAAAATATATAAACAATCTATTAAATTATGGTTGTTAAATAATACTAGTGACCTACACCCTATGTAATATACCAGTGTACCTATATAATGTAGTCTGTTCATTTATGTATTCCATTTTTGATGTACTTCTTTATATTATATTTATTTATTGCAATTTATGCTTTAATTACTATAGCTCTAATAAACAATTAGTTCTACAGGTATGTCTATTTATGTTTTTGAATTATAGTCAGATATGACGCAATTTTTCACGAAATATCTAAAATATTATAAAATTTATAAATGTATACCAACTTAGCTCTTAATAGTACTCCATCATCACCGATAAGTTGTTATCCTCAGAGGTGAGATGGGCCATCTAACCATGTTATATATAATCATTGATTACTTATTGAAACTGTATTTTTCCTTTGGCCAATAAATATTATTATTATTATTATTACACAAGAATAAAATATTTATTATATTTTAATGACATTATAATAACATTTATGTAATTGTATAGTTGCTATGGCCTATGTCGACAATTCTACGTCCAAATAAACTTTATATTTTGGGATCATTGTTTTTAATGGGTGAAATGCTAGTATTCAATTTTGTATTTTCTACTTCGGCAAACAATTGAGTTGGGCTGTCATTTTGCATTTCAGAAATCACTGGTTTACAAATTGTAATAGAGTTTTGATCAAAATTACCGTTTTTTAATCCAAAATTAAATAATCAACATATTATAATATTATATTAAAACATCTAAATTATAAAAAAAACACTTACGGAGTTTCGTCTTCATTTCGTTGTTTCACGGTGTGGGGGTTTCTAATTGAATTTATAAATCTTCTGTGTTTTTTTTTCGATAGTGGAATTTTTGTTTTTGGTGCATATTTTGGACTCATTTTAAAATAATATTTTAATAAAATAATAAAATTGAACTTGACTGGATGGTGGTTGACTGTCGAATAATGCTAACATTCGATAGCCGAGGAAAATAATTTAGAAAAACAATTATACTTACCTAGTACCTACCTATATATAGTACCTAGCCAGTAGCCACCTAGGTATCCAAGAAACATAATAATATAATACCCAACTCTAAATATATGTATTTACTATTACTAATATTAATATATTATTTTACTAAATTATAAGTATAGACGTTATCTGAACTTTTCTAGGAACGCGATAGTAATAATAATAATTGATATTGTGTATAGCGGGTACGGAGGAAACTCACCCGCACTCTCACGCACATGTCAGATACTATTTTGTGATTGCTAAAAAAATTTTTATAAAATAGAAATAAATGTAAATATAAATATTGTTGATATTATTATAATATTTTAATATTTTAATTATTATAATAATTGTGTTGTCCTCGAAGGATCAAGGAGACAAGGAGTTATTGGTAATTTCAGAGGAGAGCGTGTTAGCATTATACAGATTCAGATTATAATTATTTGGCACCCACTGAACTGATTTTCAGCTTCGTGGCGTCTCAACACTGTCGACAGCCGTTACAAACAAATATAAAATTGTACATTTATACGTATAGCCTGCCGCAACCCGTAGGTATTATACCTCGTTTTAATATTTCAACAATACATATAATAACGATATCGACTATGCCATACACGATATACATATAATGCCAACCAATAATACTTCGAGATAATTCGATGTGAACGATAAACAGGTACCTATATGGCTATATACAATATATGCAATACGTAATATGCGTAACGCACTAACGCTACGCACCGACAAGTAATACTTGTCATGACCCGCGACGGGAGCACCGCGTTGCAATATATTTCACGGACGACGATAATAATAATCATATTTATACGACCGAATTTAGTTATTACTTATTACTTATAAGTTATAACTTATTATTACTAGACTGTATACATTCAAATATTGTTATACCTTATATTTATTCGTTTCACATATTTTGTGTAAGTACATTTATATTTGTATACGTTATATACGTTTTAAAAAAACCTAGTTATGCAGTAAAATAAAGTTTTATTTTTAATTACTATAATTTCAATTTTGAACTCGTTAGGTTGTGATTCGAATTTGTAGCTGATTCAGGTGATCCAACAACCTTTCGCTGTACCAACTCTTTTTTTTCAATTAACAAAACAAAATATGTTTTAAATATATGGGGCTTATATAAGAAAAAAACATTTACTTAACTTGACAATAAAATTAATTAACTCATAAATTACCTACTTCATATCACGGATAAAAATATAACTCACCAATTTACTTCTAAAAAAAAGTAACTCTTTATGTAACTTACTTAAAAATTACTTAACTTAAACTTTTTAACTTATTAATACTCAGCTTTTGCCAGCACTAATAAGGTATAATATAGTAATAACAAATGTTGTAATACATTGAATTGTCAACTTTCAAATGGCACCTAGGATCCAAAGTCAAATTACACGATTACTTCAACGTTAAATGCTCAATGCGTACCTACCAATATTATGATACTATTATATTATATTGTTTAAGAATATGAATAACCCATTCCATAGTACATAATATTTACCAACAAATAATAATTATCAGTTACAGTTGAACAGTTTTATAGCATACTATTGCTGTGCATGTATATAACATTATGTTATGATGTAATCGCTTTTTAAAGTGAATATATTATATAATTTAAAAAACAAATTTTTACACCTCCTGCGGGCTCATCTGGCGGGTTCGAAATCGAAGAATTATACACGATGCCAACATAGCTGGAGAGTATGAGGGGCGGGGACTACGTCCGTCACTCGATCGCTACGTGCAGCATATATATAATATATAATAATATGTAGGTACTCGCGCGTTCGTATACAGTTTCGTCTATATATCTATATCCCGTCTATTGCTGTGTGCCTATATAGCTGCACGGTTATAACTTAAAAACGCGCGCGTGTATATACTATGTAATATTATGCATAGGTATATAGCAGTGAGTTTTTATGCACCAACTATTGTTTAATTCAAAATAATATTATAGAACGGTCACTGCACGGCGGGGCACGTGCATGTTGCGTACGGGACCGGAGTGCGGTGAGGGGACGCGGTATTCGGTGTGCGGCGAGAGGAGTATTAGATGCCTATAATACGTCTATAGGTATACTGCGTTACAATAGCGGTACCTACAGCACGGGTAACAGACGAATATTTGAACTGTGCGGAGGTCGGTGGGTAGGTGGTAGGCGCACGGAGGGGAAAAAAAACCATGAACTGTTTTCAAATAATAATAATATAATATGCTTAGGCCTATGCAACGTACCTACTACGGCCGCCTAGAACATTGTATAATATATTATAATTTTCGTTATTATCGCTCGTGCGACTGTTTCGGATAGACGTGCGCGGTGCATAGGCATATAATATTGTAGGTATAGTATATCTAACTCTAACAGGCAGTGCAGTTGCAACAATATTTTATTTCATATAGGTATCCCATCCGCCTAATATTATTATTTTCTTCCTGATAAAATATATTGCGTGAAATAATATTATACACGTTTGTAAAGTTAGAAATCATACGAATAAAATATTCGTGCGGTCGCGGTCGGCGGCGACAACATCATGTCCAGCTCTAATGAGATAGAGGAAAATTTTGAAACACTCAAGGATGTGAGTCGAGTGTATTATTTCAAGCGTTAACTACCTACATGTTTTTATTTTTTAACCAAATTTGTATACTCGACTACCTGCATTAAATATTACCTGTATAATCGTATACTTAATTAATTACGTGACTAACTAACTGATGTTTAAAATATTATACTTTTATTTTTTATAGCTGTCCACCACCATGAGCAAAGCGATTGAACAACTCGAACAGCAGCAGTCCAAATTGGAAAAGGACAATAAGAGGCTCAACGACACCAACGATAAGTTGCTTGAAATTACCAAGAAACAGCGATTGATGGTAGGCTCGTCGGGAGAATCAAGAGGTAAGACAAGAGGTGTCTTAAACAAGTACCTACAACAACAAATGTTGTTGAGTTTCGAAGAGTTGCAGTACAAACTGCTATACAGGCAATATGCATACTAATACACTATATACCTATTATATTGGTCGTATCCAAAGTACAACTGTACAAGGTTTAACATATCGAAAAAAAATCGTTATTTTTTAAAGATAGGGAGTTTAATCAAATTACATTGTATGTATACACACAAATGAATATAAAACATTTAATTTTAAAAAAATTTCCGGACATTTTGACTGTGTGGAGGGGGGCTCTGTTACACTCTACCTAATAAATACGTCCCTGCATAGGGCATACTTACTTATTATTATTTATTATTAGGGCTCTTATATAAATTCCCTATAAAATACCGAAAATGTCCTATAAATGATATTAAATAAATTCAAATTATTATGTAAAATTCATAATAATTTGAATAGTTTTTAGTACGTTTATAATTATAAATATAAAAAAATTATATAATAGTATCGCTCAATAAGAAAATACTCCGATAAAATTTGATCATTTGTATGCAATCAAATTGGCGACATAAATGTTGTGACGTAAAGATAAATTTCAGCCTTGTCTAATTTAAAACCGGATTACCTGATGTTAAGTTAAAAATGAAAATAATTTATATTACATAGTTACATAATTTATATTACCTACTCATATATCAATGAAGTCAATATTTTAGTCATAATATGAGAAATAGGACAAAAATGTCCTAAAAAATTTGTTGTTAGAACACCGTGTATTTGACACGAATTTGTAGCTTGGAAATCTTCGCGTAAAAAATTCCAAAAAAAAATTTTTATTGAAATTCGTGCCCTATTTGTTATTATTATAGGTTATATTCCAACACTAGCTAAAATTACTATTTTTATTCAAATAAAAAAATACTTATTGCCATGTTCTAGGACTTGTAAAGTATGTATAATAATATTATGTTTTAATGTTTATAATATCAATAAATAATAATAAAAAAAAATTTCAGTCCAATTAAAATTAACAGTTTTGTCGGTTTCCATAGATACTACCTGTATAAATGTATATACCTAGATAAACTGTGGTATTGTACACTATATATTTTATAATTATTTATTATTAGGATTAATGAAATCGAAATGTCTTATAAACAATACAGTAATTATTTGAGTACCTATATAAAAATTAAAAATTTTCTGAAATTTTTGCAAAACGCAATAATTATAAATTTAGAAAATCTAGTTTGCATGTAAATAATACAAAAAAGCTATTTCTACTATATTTTAATATTGTTAGTTTAATTTAATTACCAATTAATTTTATCTTAAGAAAATGTATAGCTAAAAGACTGTTTCATTAATAGATTTCAAAATGTATAACAGCCAGTTATGTTAATTTATTTAAATATAAATAAATATATATGAATATATCGCATGCCGCAGCAAAGAACGTTGTATCTTTGTTTTCTTTATTTTTTTATTTTTTTTTAAGTTGTCAACTCTTTTTGTGTAGTTCCCTCGAAGACGGAAGTATCTGTAATTTATTGTATAGAACGTCTTTGATTGTTTTATGCCACTATCAGTTTTGCGGGAACTACACAAAAAAGTTAGAAAAATTGTGAAAACAGAGATACCTTTTTTGCTGCGGCGGGCAAAGTTATGTTTAAAGAAAAGTATTAATCAATTGTACGTTTTTTTCTCTTAAATACTAAATTTGTTATTAATAATATGAAATTTTATCTATCATTTTCAGAAGATATTACAAACAGATACCGTGTATCAATTTACAAGAAACTTGCCGAACTTGAAAAACAACTATTGCAAAATCAAAAAGCATTCACAGACGACTTCAATTTTGATGAAGCAAGTTAACCATTATCACAATGTTTACACTATATAAATCTTTATATTAATAATCTATGTCCATTTTTAGAAGGATCCTAAACTAATGTTAAAATTGAAAGTCCAAATTCACTCATTACTAGAGGAAAACAGATCATTGAAAGACCAGCTTTCAGATTTTCAAAATTTGTATGATCGGGTACGTACCTTATATAATATAAATATATATTGATTTATTCATTTTATGTATGACTACAACCTTGAACTTAAATTTACTATTGTTGATAATTTGATATGAATTAAATACACAAAATATTTTAACTTCAGTACAAGACTAATAATTGTGTTTAAATAGGTCAAGGCTGAAATCCAATCAGCGAACTCGAAGAATGCTAATAGTCAAATTGCTAATAATCAACAACAAGGAATTAGTGCAATGTACGCCTCTCCTACTACCACCAGCTCACTTGGCCAAGATGATTTGCAACCACTTCAGGTAAACGTTATTGACAGTGATGTAGACGGATTGAAGGATAAGTAAAGGAAAAAGTGTTCAAAATATGATAAGAATAGTTTTATATTAAGTTATGTATTTCTTTTTTTTTAGTCATTAGAATGCTTATAAAAACAAAATATTTTCATTATATTATGTTACAAAAAATTATTTATCTGCATTGATCATTTTTGTTATTTTTTACATCCATAAGTTATAAGATATATACTTACTTAATTTAAGTAGTCGAGTAGACTGTTGGTACCCAAATAAATAAGTTGTATTCTTTTTTTTTTTAAATTTTTTATTATCTTTGTTCAAACATTAAATGTATTTTTAATAACTATTTGTATAAACTAAACATTTAAAAATGTATTTATATTTGAAAAAATTAATAAAATATAATACAATTAAATCTTAAGAAATCATCATTATTATTTATCATATAATAAGAGGGGTTCCTGAAATTCTTAAAAACATTACCTGTGAAAAAAACTATGTAAGTTATAATTATAATAATACAATTATTATAAGATAGACTAGTATAATAGATGTATAAGAATAAATTTAATCAATTAATAAAAAAACTGAAAAAATTGTAAAGGATTAACGAGAACCACCTTCTAGTGGTATATTTTAAATTTAAAAGAACTAGCTTTAGCATGAACGAAAAACCAAACCTTTTTTTTTCATTTTGGTGGAAACGAAAACTCTCTTTGTAATAACTACTTTTAAAATAAATAAATATAAAAAATATCCATTTTCATAAACAATTGTTTTATCTACTGTACGACATAGTTTCCGTAAGGGATGTTCAACTATAAAAACTCTGCCTATTTTCAATAATTACATTATTCAGCTGGATTCCAAATGGATACAATTTTCACCGATTTCAATAAAGCACTCTATAGTGTTGACCATTTGTTACTAATAAATAAATTATTGAAAACGTATGGGTTTTGCGACCCATTATTATTTCGGCTTATTTATTTTTTAACCAAATCCTATACATGTTCTCTCAGGTGTCCGCAGGTCAACAATCTTTCACCAACATTGTTTTATTATTTATAAATTATATTCAATCAGTTATAATACACTATATTCTATTGTTTGATGATAGTGCCAAATTATTTTTAACAAAAATATTTATCCATGATTGATGAATTCCTTTACAAGAAGATTCAAATAGTTTTAATAATTGGTGTTATTCAAATGGATTGTGTTAACAAATGCAAAATATTAAGAGGAAACCATAACCATCTTACAAACACATAACATAGCATAATAGTACATTCTGAATAATTCATTTAACACTGTTATGTTTAATTTTAGAGTGAATTGACCTATTACTTAATTTGTAAGTAAGAATATTAGATAATATCTAGTTCAATGCTTCTCAATCTTTTTTACAACGACACCCTAATTTAGATCCATAAAAATGGCGACACATTTTAATGAGAATATCTTTACAATCGTTTTATTTTATCTGTGGTTTTTGCCATCACTTCAAAACGCCATAATAACGTTATATTATATTTATACTTTGAGTTTTAAAATATGTGTATACAATATAAATAAACAATTTATTTGGCGACACATCGCTTTTGAACTACTAATCTAGTCAATAGCATTGGTTTTTTTATATTTTAATTCAAAAGCAAGTTATGAGCATATTCATTTAAAATACTCATAACTCACTTTAAAATTAAAATATTAAAAAAAAAACCAATGTCATTAACTAGATAATATTCTTATTTCTAAATTTGGTAATAGGTAAATTCACTCTAAAGTTAAACATAACAGGGTTAAATAAATTAATCAGATCGTACAATTTGCTACAATTGTAATACTGTTATATGTTTGTAAGACGGAGACAATGAATTCTCTTAACATTTATCAATGTTATATTGTATCGAAAAATCTAGTATTGAGTGTGATTATAAGCTTATTATTCTAATACAGCGGTTCTTAACCTTTTGTAGATCGCCCTTACCAAATTTTTTTTTAAATACCTTCATTTTTACAAAACATCTCATGTTATCATAACCAAAATTATAATCATTATTTTATATAACAATTTACATAAGTAGATATAACAAAACACACACATTTATAATTATTGTATTACATATAAATTTTTATAAAAATGTAATATGTATAAAACTATAGTTGACTACGATCGATCAGCTGCACTTAGTGGCAGTAAATATAAGACTTCCGAGACTATAGTACATATATAGATTTTGTATGAACAAGAAAAACTGATTTTACTTAATAAATATTAATAATACAATTATTTGGTTTAGAATCTACATATTATATATATGAAAAAAATAATAATAATAATCCAACAATATTGTAATAATGCATTCATGTCACTTATTGACGTATGTTATTTGATAAGGCTGCCGCGGACCCCCGACATGAGTATCGCGGACCCCTAGGGGGCCAAGGACCACAGGTTAAGAACCACTGTTCTAATATTTTTATAAAGCCAGAAAAATCATTTATTGACATATGTATTACTTTTGATTGTGAACTATGTAATATGTTTGAGTCATATAAAATAATATACAAACAAAGCTTTTTTAAATCTAGGTTTCATTATGCGTACTTGTTCAAAATTTAATAATTAAGATGCTCTAAGAAATTTGATACTTTGCATTTGTCTGATCTCATTTAGAATATTATGCATCTCTTATTAATTATGTTATGATGTTTATTTTGTTATATTTTATGGAAAGTAAATTTCAATTTAATTTGTACTAGCTACAGTTTTTATTGTGAATTTTTATACTACACATATTATTCATATGGAGATTATTTTGTAAACAGAATTTTTCCGTCAATAAAGATTTACTATAAAATATATAAATAATACAATTCTTTCTTTGTATACATATTATGCTTAATATAATGTGTATTTATATATTATATACTATATGTATATTGTTAAAAAGTACATAATTTACAAATTGATAAAAAAAAAAAATAAAGATTATTGAGGAAGATATATCTTTCTAATCTTCCCCATAAATATGCCACTGCAATTAGCTACTTTAAATTTTAATAAAACTAAATAATAAATGTAGAATATCATCAGTGTTGCACTAACTTATTATGCCTGATGGTTTATGGCCCAATCAAAAACAATTTTCATGTAATTTGTTGTAAAAAATTGTATTTAACTTGGTGTAAATATTTGTTTTCTCCCTCAGACACATATATACACAACATACATAACAACCATTCAAATAAAAATTGAGTTTTATAATTTTTTAGCAATCTTGAGTAAAATAACCTATTAGAAAAAATATAGAGGATAAAATTTTTGAGTGTGACTTATCAGTTTTATATTTTGTTATTATTTGACTTTATACTGAAGTTTAAAAGTAAAAATACATTGTTGTAAATTTGAATGGATATTTAATTGTTTTAGGGCATATTTAGACAAATCGATATGACATATACCCGCAAAAAATTTTATTATGGAGAGTTTTACTTTAAGATTACTCAAAAACATAAAAAAAAAATCACGTGAATGTGTTTTTTTTTATGTTGTTTGTCGGCTAGAGCAAGAAAACAGTGTGCTGATATCCTTTTAATGTAAAACAATGATGAATAATGGTAAAATTTTATCAAATAATATTAATAAAATATTTAAAATCAATTATCATTTATTGAGTATAATATAGTATAGTATAAATGTACGTAAAAAAATATAACTGGGTAATACTAACAAAATGTAGTTATCTTAAAAAATAATAATACATTAAAAAAGTGGTTCACATGTAAATTTAACATAATAATATGGAATAATTAATTATTATAAGTATTTTAAAGTTTATAATAATATTTAAATATTTAATACTGAATAGTTTTAACATAATTATTGTTTATACAATAATAATAGTTTAATCGTAAACCTCAATAAAAGTGAATATTAAATCGTAAAATTAGCATGTTTATGTGAATCAGAATATTTAACAAATAAATATTATATTATATGCTATTATGTATTGAGACAATACAATTATTTTTTATTATCAAGTATTTATCATTAATTTATATCACTATAACATATTTAGACACAACAAAATGTATTGTTTCAGATTGGTTAATAACTACCACTGTAAAAAAAACTTTGCTGCATTTAAATTATTTATATTATTTCCATGCATTGAACAATTTTAATTCTAACACTGTTTAGAAAAACATAATTTAATAGAATCAGATCAAATAATTTTCTAACTTGTAGACTTATTGAACACAAATTGTACATTATTATTTATAAGCATACATTAGAATATTTATAATTTGACAACACATATGTAATCGTAAAAAAAAATTACTTATTATTACATATTATGAAAATTGGATGTCAATTATTATTAGTTCGAAAAATGTCCTGTTAAAAAATCAGTCTTCAATATGTATTGGTTTTTGAGTTATGACGAGATACAAAATAATTAATGATATTTAATATTAGTATAAATTGGACGAATCATAAAATATAATATGGTTAAAAACAAAATTATAGTTTAAACACGTCATGATAAAAGTTATAAAATAAAACTAATGAAATAATATAATTAAAACCAATCGATATGTGCATAGTTTGACATGTAAAAGAAAATAATTTATACTTTGTTGATGCAACAATGTTGTAACAAAAAGTTGTAATTTTAGGATTGTTATCCATCTAAACTATGTAAATATTCAATAATTCTAAACAAAGAATTGTTGTTACACCATCGCTGTAATGAATAAACAATATGTCTAATTTTCAACTAATGCAAAAAAATCTTATAACATTGTTTAAAAACAAATTTTGTACCTAAAAATTATAAAAGATGTAGCTATGTTAATCCATCATCAATTCAAAATGCACAGATCCTCTGTTGATGCCATTTTTTTTATGAACAATATTTTTTGCCCAGGCTTTGCACAAAATGTTGATTACAATACTTTCTAAATTCAAATAAATAAAAAAATATTAATATTAGTAATATTGTCTTGTAATATACACAAATACAAAATAAAAACTCACTTGCTGGACTTTTGAAATGAATTGCAACCAAAGGGCTTAGGTATCCTTCAGAGTTTTCGAATGGGAAGAAGTAGCCAGGAAATCCAGGAATGGGCCAATATGCCATTGGCCCAATGAGTTCTTTGTCAGACACAGTTTCTCCTTCACATGATACCCACACAGTTCTCAACTGAAAACAAATCAGAAGTGATATTTATGTAACAATTTTTATTTTATTTTATTATAAAAATAACCCATACTAAATATGCTTTGTAATAAGGCAAGATTTTTGTTATCCACGGATATTTTAACTATACATTAAAAATACTAACCTCCTCTGGATTGGTTATTTTTTTGATGTGGTCTTTCAAACCTTTTGGCATATCATGTGGTAGGTCATTTGGATTATCATAAAATATAGGATTCCAACCATAAATCTAAAAAATAAGATTTTAAAATTTTTTTGATTATTTAACTTAAATTATTAAATCTATTGGTGTAAAACAGAACCATTGGCGCACATACGGGGGTGCCAGGGGGTGCTTAGCACCCCCAAGTCTTAAATTAGCACCCCCATCTTCTATTGTGCAAAAAATATTATTTAAACTGTAATTTTGCGCTTATAAGAATGAGTTTCCAGTTTGTATTGGTATACACTAACGGGACGTAAATATTTTATACATAAATACAGTAATTGGGTAATTGGGTTTGTGAATTGTGATGTTGGTATGAGTGTATGACGGTATATTCCCTATTTTTAATGCATGTTATCTTATCGGCTGTTTTAACACAAGTTTATTTTTAGTATTATTTTATTACTGGAAATTGGAGTACTGAATAGGATTTTGTTTTTGTATAGCGGTGTTATGTATTATTGATATGAATATAATATTATTTAGTTTGATAAATGATAATATTATAGACATTTTCAACCGTCTATTCTTAGTAGTAGTGTAGTAGGTACTATGAATCAAAGATAGTCGATTCTACCTATTAAGTTGTTCAATCGTGTTCTCGAGTCAGTGACAAATGACTACAGTTCTGATATTGACTAATTTTATTTTATTGTTGTTTCCATTTTTCTACATAAATACCAACAATTTATTTGTGCGGTGTAAAGTAGTTTATGTGATTTATATTTAATTTGCGTACGTATATAAAATTACTTACTTAAATAAGTTTAGTATATTTGAATGTAATAAAACAAACAATAAAAACAAAAATAATGAAAGTAGTGAAAATGTGGACGATCCTGACCTATTAATTAGTAAAAATTGTAGTTAATTGATTTAATATTTTGCTGTTATGTATTACTGTTTAGGGGGGTGTGGGGGGCTAAGCCCCCCACGTGTCACTAAGTGCTAAAAAATTTTAGCACTCCCAAGTTTAAGACTGAATGTGCGTCTATGAACAGAACAACTTTTTCATTTGAAGAAAAATTATAGCCAATTGTTGTACAACTTCTAGTAATAAGAAAATTAACTTTAAATTATTATTATCTATATATTTATTTATATTAGCCAAATACCACTTACTCACTCATTCATCGCTACATCTTAAAGACTATAAAACGTACGAACTTGAAATTTAAAACTTGTGGCTCCTCTAATGATTTATAGATGTGCTATAAAAATGATTTTCAAATCTATACATTTTAAAGGGGTGGTCAAACAAGTATCTTTGGTATATGTATATCTTTGAAATTCACGGTGTAAATTGAACATTTTTTTTTGTTTATCAGGTACAAACATGCATTAAATTGTCGCGCTTATGGCTTTGAATAAAGAAACTATGTCTTAAAACCAAATGTTTGTGTGTAGTTTGCATACTCAAAATTATTCAATTGAATTTGATAAAAGTCCCAGAGATTGTTTTAAGAGATGTCAGAAGTGTTTAGAGCACTGTTTCTCAACCTGTGGGTCGCGTATGAATTAAAATTTAACATTTTATACGTTGTGTACAATGTACAATACTTTTACTATTGATTATTAATAAAAAGCTTTATTCTATGCGTGTATATAAAAAATATATATGTAGAGGGGGGGGGGGGGGTCAGTAAAACATAGAGACTAACTTTAGAGAAGTACTTAAAACCGCATTAAAAAATATACCAAGTGCTAAATCCAACCAGCGACTTATGGTTGTCCATCTACGTCAAATTAATTCACAAAGCTAGGTACACAGACGCCGATTTGTCCGTAAACTGAGGTACACTCAAACCAAGATACACCTTATAGCATATACACTATATAGGATTTGCCACCAAAAAAAAACGGCACACGGGAAAGCTGGGAAATTTAGCTAATATAATTATAAAAGTCATATGCCCAAATAATGTTGGTAACCCTATCATGATAAATATAATTTATCAACTCTGTTAGATCCTATTATTAAACTAACAATCATTGATTCAAATTAAAAAATAATTTTCATCCATAGCTAAATAAGAATAGATATAATGCACAAAAAGGTAGAAACAAAATTCACAATTATGAATAAGTTTTTTTTAATTATTCAAATATCAATTTATTTTATTTAAGTCTAAAATCATAACTCAATTAATTTATTTAAATATTTAAATTTGACTATCTCCCAAACAGCAATTTGAAGTCAAAAAATATTATTATAATATTATCATCACAAAATGCTGTCTAGGATAATTGATAATGATTAATGAAAAAATATTGAGAATTTGAGATGTTTAACCAAAGATAATTAAAATATGAGATGGACGATTTCTACTATAAACCAGCTTTAGGTTAATAATAAGTTCTAAACATTATTTGAACAATATAATTTCCCTTACAACTTTTGGATATCTTACTTTATTTAGTTTAAGAAAAATACAAGGTCCTTGACGATGAAAATTGAACCGATTTTCTTCTGTGCAAGAATTGAATGCCTTCACATCAATATCACAGACCTTTCCTTTTCCAGGAGGTTTATCATAATTGCAAGTTGCAATATTTTGACCTCTTCCTGGTGTCAAACCCGGTTTTTTGTACACTAAACCATTTGAAAATAAAATAAAATTAATAAATTAACATAATATTTAGTAAAAATAATTTTACCATCTAAAAATTTGACGAGTCTTTCTGTCCACACTGAATAATCTTGAACAGATTTACTATTTATATGAATCAAAGTGCTATGAGTTTCATTGGACATAGGTCTAAATCCCAAACCTATAGAAAACATACACAACATAATATTAATATTTTACTACTTGGATAAAAGAATTTAGATTTTATGAAAGTACCTGGATTTGTTCCAATTAGTGAATGTTCAAGTTGTCTAGTCGGAGTACGTGGATCAAGAGTTTGGAAGAAAAACCATAAAACTACTCCAAACATAGCGACAAGTGTTAAATAAAACGCTGTATAAAATAATCCAATTTTGGCTGAAATGTAAAAAAACAACAATTAAAATTACATTTTACTAAACTCTATTCATATTAGAAGGAGCCTTGGCGGCCAAATTGTGCACAATGGTGTGGCTTTAATATATGGCAGGTGTACAGATAGTTTACTCGGTTGAGGCAACAAACGGGTGTTGCCTGAATCGCTGCACGACAAAAACTGGTTGTGGCCAAGGTTCTTTCTTAACATGAATTAAGTTATTAATAATTTTTTGATATTTTATGAAATTAATATTTAATTATCAGTAAGTTTAGATCATGTATTTTTTTAAGTTCTCTTCTTTCATGTATTCTTAGATAGAAATTTGTTTCATGATGTCTAGGTTCAAATATCAAAATTTTATTCAGTATAAAAGTGCATCTTTTGACTTTTTCTCTGGTTTTCAATACAAAATAAAAAAAAAGAAGGTGGACTCTGATATTCAGTTAGTTGTAAAGCATGTTGTTGTAATGGATATACTAATGTATTATATTTGAATTCAATGTATACGAAAAACGATTCTGACTGGAGATATTATGCTTTATGTCTTTTGTTATTTATTGACTGTAAAATACTTTATAATTTTACTATACGAAAATATAATTACTTATTAGTACAACCTATTTACCAAGAAAATGGGTAGGGCTTTAATAGGGCTTGGAATTTATGGTGGTTGTATAATATTGATGTATTTTTTATTAACAGACCAATCTAGAAATCTGAGGTATACAATGACAATTGAAAATCAAAAATTTTAAATGCATATTTTGCATACCTACTTTGTCAATTTTAGGGATATTTCTTAATTTTCATACACATATTATGCATATTTAATATATTTTTTTAAATAATTGGACCATTTCTTTTATAAGCTATGTATTTTAATAATAATATTGAATGTAAAACGCAATATTATTTAATGTAGGTATTTTTTGTTATCGACGCAGACCGTAGTTGTCTATTAAATTAATGAAAACGGTGCGATATGCATTTAATCTCAATCACTCTACTATTCCTATTTACTATCTTTTAGAATATATATTTTTTATCAGTTTAAATGTCAAAATGGCAAACAGTTTTCTGCCATATTTTAAATATTATATATTTATTTTTCCATATTTTATATTTCTTTTATTGCAAATTAATAATAACATAAAATGGTTTGTAAATTTGAAATTTTTCATCCATATTTTGCAATTTTTTAGTGCATATTTACAAGCATATTTTCCCCTTTTTAGCTCCTATAACTTCCAAGTCCTAGTTATAAATTATCAACGACGGATGACGGTAGGGTCATCCAAATACATAAAGCTCTCTGTAGAGTGTTCAGTGTTGGTTGTGTGGTGGTGCAACTTTCACTAGTAAAAAGAACTAACACGCCTGAATAGCAATTTTATTTTTGAACAAATCATGTTTTTAAAATGCAATAAACAAATGTTTGATTCATATTATTTATTTCAGAACTAAATAAAATTTTTTTTGTTGTTGTATCTATTTGAAGATAGTTTAAAATACTTTACTATAATATTATAATATATGCGTACCCCTAGGAAGGTTGCAAATCGGACCACTATATCATTGAATATTTACATTTAATTTTTGTACTAAATTTTTTTCGAGATTTTTTTGAATACTAAATGAAATATTGACAAAGCACTGGTTATAAAACTATGTTTGCTTATTTATTTTAAACATGGAAGGTTTTGATCCACATAAATTTGTGTATTTTATCTATTCCAATTAAAATTAGCGATCCATTAATCCCTGTATTGACAATACCTTAGGTTAGATATTATTGATACCATTCATAAGTTTCATATTACCTACCAGCTACCATTTTTCCATATAACTTAATAAAATGCCTATCAAACCTTCATCACTCTATACCAGGATTTCAATTATTCGTGCAAGCCAAAACACATCGTAGAACGATGGTACATTTGAACCGATTGAATGTTATACGCCATCGAACGTATCAATGCCGTAACATAGAACGACACACAATATAATGTATTTTTGCAATCAAAAGATGTAAAAGAGAAAAAGAGACTGCTCTTACCCCAACTGGACGGCGTGCGGCCAAATATTTCTCCGGTGTCTTTGTCGTAGGCGTACATCACGAACTTCTTTGACAGCGTCAATTTGCGTTTGTCCGTGTCTAAACCGATAAACGTCGTCTTGCTGCCGTAGTTCATTTTCGTTTCGTCGATGAACAGACTAAAATACCTAACTAACTGAAAAAATCCTAATAACTACTCACGGAAAAAAATTTCAATCAACGAACAGTCACTGCCTCGGCGATAACGGCAGGTTAAAAGTGAACACTAAATAACAAAAATAATGATAATAATTTGAATTTGTATTATTCGCTTGCAAACGAACACTCATTCAGACTTCAGCGGAAACACACCTGCTGACCCGCCCAAAATCGTATTGTTCGCAAATACCGCACCAATTACCGATAAATGATAATAATAACAACAACAACAACAACAACTAATTATTATCGTCTTCGGAGGTGTGGCAATGCGGCCGGCAGTCGCGGTTGGTGCCAAACGTCACTACGTCACCAACGGTCAGTAGCCCGCTCAAAAAGTTCACGTGATCGTGAGCATTTCTTTAGAAAAAAATGTCAAGTTTAGAGGGGGCAAAGTGGGTGACCACTTTTTTGATGTACGATAGGTGTCGAGTGTCCTCGTCATTGGCGCAAGTCACTGTTACGTATGCGTACAATTTTAATTCAATATTTCAATAATAAATCATTGCATACGAAAAACGATTGTGATCGTAATCCGTAGATGGTCTGTCGACTGCCAGCCTATATTACTATTTATATTTTTTTATACATATTTTGTATTGCTATTAAAGTAATTTATTTTACTGTTCGTAACACCACAGAATAAGACAATAACACGGTAGTAAAAACGGTTAAGTCATTAACTATGGGATCAAGTCGTTTTCAAGTAAACTTCATGACTGATTAAAATATGTTTCCAGTAGTTTTATCCGATTACTCGGTACCACGAATTAAGATATCTTAATTTGTGCTCGGTACAATATTAAATTAGCAGATGGCAGATCTTTATTTTGGTAGAAAACTCGGCTATTATCAATTTTTGGAACACAAATATATAATAATATGTCGTTTCGTTTTATACTTTTTAAATTATTATCATCGATATCGTTTATGTTGCTATCTGTAGTTGTAATTAGTAAATACCACGGCTTTAGATAACACAAAATATACTCAAATATCCACAAATATAATTTATAAGTCAATAACGCAAAAACGCAATATTATTAATTTAAACTACTTATGTAATTTTGTTTTGGTCATAAGCTCATAACTCATAACTTATAATGACATGAAGAACTAAGTTTCTTGTCCATGAACATTATCAAACTTTTAAGGTAAGACGCTAAGTTTATTACATATTCATTATACAAAGTAGAATTTTAGTAGGTACATCTTTAAAAGCATCAAATCAACGATGTTTCTCTTAAGTAATAGTTGTCTTGGTCATTAGAATCTAGAAAATAATTTTCAGAAAAAAAATCCCCAAATCTATACCTCACCAATATTATAATTTAATATTTATAATATTAATATATTATAAAAAATATATAAAAATAATAATAATACTAATATTTTAGTCAGTATAAGACAAAGTTAGCTCTAAGTTGTGGAAGTTGTTATATAAAGCTGTCAAAAAAAATAAAAAAAATAAAAATATAAAATTTGAATGATAATTATAATATCATGGTCAGTCAGTTATAAAAAAAGTTAATCAATTTGGTTGCACATAAAATTAAAATAATAATAACAACAACAAAAGAGCTCGTCTTGGTGTCAGCTGGATTGGACGCTGCAGTAGGAAATGACGCTGCAGTGGTTAATAAATCATATTTGTATTATTAAGCATATTATAATATTTATCATTATATGACATTTTAGTTTATTTATATATATATATATATATATATTAATGTCATTCACACACACACAACTGACAATAGATTTAGAAGATTTAGTTGAAATCTATAGACGTGTTAAACATTTAATTCACATCAATATGATTTTGTTGCTAATTATTTTAGTACATTTTTATTTCCATGTAATAGCCAATGGGTCTTTAAGATAGAATCTTAAGATACCTGCTTTTTAAGTGGTTTCATATAATCAATTTAAATGAATTTTCAAATTTTAGATATATATAAATACTAATTAAGGGTAACTTACAAGTGATCTCATGTCAGTACCATTGTTGGTTGGTAGCGAGATTTGGCTATATAAAATAAATTTGTGAAACCAACACCGGACTCTTTAAAAGAAAAACGAACTTCTTCAAAGCAAGAGTGCAAGACAATGCTCAGAATTTAAATCTCTATTTGTCTCCTAATGGTTATTGATGTTTAGTGGATTTAGATAAATTGTATTTTATTAAATTTATTTATGCCTAAAATTAAATACAAAATTATTCATGTCTGTAATTTTTCCAGGTTGTAAAAGGACGCTCAGTGTTATGGACATCTCACACATTTTCTGTCAGATTTAGCCAATGGTAAAGTCATACTACCTTTAGAAAGCGGTAACAATATAGATGCGGTTTCATATTGTATGACCATGTGCTCAAAAGCTTTATTTGAAGATCCTGTAGCAAGCCATGACTCTACGGACTAGTATTTTATATTATAATCCTTTAATTGATTCTACAGACTACTAACTGGACCATCCTAATTTAACCTATAAACTAAAATATAATTCATATAAGTAACATCTGACATTCAAATGTACTAATTGAACCACTAATGACAGTAATGGACTGTACATTTATACATACCTTGCACAATGTATAAACTATAATCCCATTCATAGGTAACATTTTGGCAAACCAGTTGCCTTTCTAATAATATTTCATCTCTACGAAAACAACCACTCACAAATGACCTCACCCAAAGACACCTGCAAAATCCATGTGCCGACCATATCAAATGAGCCAACATCGAATATAGGAGGGCTTGGAACACTGCATATACAAATGTACCATAGCCGTTCTTAGCCACATACACTTTCATACGATTACTACATGAATTATATTACTAGAATAAACAACTATTTCTTTTATTATTCAAATTGACTACAAACTTATACAAATCATCATCTTTTGGATCCCTAACGGGGCCGCAGGTAACAATCCTCTTAGTAGTTAACGTACAAAAATATTATTGGTCGTGTTTTAACTCTAAGTATTTCAATTACGAGAGAATAAGTAAACACTCATTTACTGTTAATGATTAAATGTCTTCAATAGTTATAGTTATATTGTTGATAAATTTAGTTATAAATGTATAATACTTTAGATAATTTTTGTAATTAAGTGTCATGGTTTTTAAGTAATTATATATAATTTTTATGTTTATTGTCTAATAGTGTTGTATTTTTTTTTAACATATGTTGTTCAATTTTCAATATCCTTACTGATTTCACTGTTGAATATAACACTAGTTTCTAAATAATATTATTATACATTTATAAGCAATTTAAAGTTTACTGTTATATCAAAAACTATTCATTTATAATATGTTGTAACAATGCAAACATTTTGAGGAATATGATAATAAAAATTTTATTTTGTCTTACAAATACGAAAAAATACTGAAATAACTATTTTATTATTAATTGTAAAAGATATTAACAGAATTTCTGAACCGCAATCTTTTGAAAATTAATTTTTGTAATTCAATAGATAAAAATTAATGGTAAATTTATTCAGTATCCGTAGAAATAATATCCTTTATTATATACATATTCACATTATTGATGATACAAATTTATAGCTAATGAATCTTAAAATCAATTTTGATCCAATTATTTTTGTTTATGTCAAAAGTTAAAAACAGTTATGTAATCATTTTTTAAATATAATATTAAAAAAAATATTTAATTTTTATTATCACCATTTTTAGAATGTGGAATTTTATGCAATTGTATATTTTTGGATATTGTTACTAATTTTTAAAAATTGTTATAGGCTATAGCTTCAAGTTAATGATATATCATTTTTTAGCATAGTATTTCGCATATTTTGACAATATAATAAAAATATTTTAGTATTAATTGCAAATTAAAATGATAATTAAATTATAGACAATTTTCCAAACCTAATACAGTTGTAAAATAATATTTTAAGACACTTTTTTAGAAAATTCCAATAATACATTTTGGGCTAAAATAATATTGTGAAATAAATACTCAAATAATATGATTATAATATTAAAGAAGCTGGTAAGTGGATGTCGCTCTGCTGTACAGTAGATTACAAGTTGGTCACTGACCACTGTAATGGATGGTGTTAAATTTGAATTCAATGATATAATATCATTGTATAAGAAAAACGATTATGAGTGAAAATGGTCAGTCAGCATATGATATTACCAAGTATATTTGGTGATATTATTATACCTAAAAATCTGAGCTGGTCTATCTTAATTGCTAATCAGTAGCTGGTTTGTGGTCCCATAGAACAAGTTCGTACTTAAGTAGTGGGCGGACTATATATAGAACAGTAGACGATTTTTAGCGAGTTGTGAAGTTTGAATTTTAATGATTTACCTACGTCTGACGAAATGGAGGATTTTAAGGACTTGGCAGCAAATATTTTGTATATTTTGTTCGGGGAATAAATTTTGTGAAAGCTGGAAACCAAGGTCTTGAACCGAATCAAAAGTAATAATAGGAATACCATAAACTGTGGTTTATCAGTAGGCCCCGGATTTTGATGCCCTAAAAACAAATGAAAAAAAGGTGGGTAAGTGGATGTCGCTCTGCTGTACAGTAGGTTACAAGTGGGTCACTGTATTGGATGGTGTTAAATTTGAATTCAATAATATATAATATCATTGTATAAGAAAAACGATTCTGAGCGAAAACGGTCAGTCAGCCTATTATATTACCAAGTATATTTGATGATATTATTGTGAATAAAGTAATTTATATATTTACCTATTACATGGAACCTTGATTTAAATTTTCAATCCTCAACTATAAAAGTTGAAAATTTTATAAATTTTTAACTACAAAATAATTATTAAATTTTAAATTTGATTAATTTCGTCGAAATTCGAACTTTAAATGCTTATAAAAAAAAATTGTGCCTTTGTATTTTAAATATTTTTGAACTGCTATTGTAACAATATATCAGGAATTACATAAAATATTATTGATATTTATAGAAAAAAAAACTAAAAAATTGAAAACTGACAATGTCCGTAAACAGCTCGAAAAGAGTCAAAATACTTTCAAATTTGTATGGTGTATAGAAAATGAAAATATATACATCCAGTAAAATTGTCATGTATCTACAATTATTCGTATTTGAATAATAATAAAATAACAAAACCGCAAAACCCCTACATGAGAAATCGAGTGAATATTCAATATTGTAAAAATATGAATTTCAAATGCTCATAAAAGTTTAGTTTGATTTGTTTCTAGACATTTTTTTTTTTGATAAAGGTAGACAAACTTATGAGAAATCTTGTATTACATTTTCAAATCTTAGATTTAAAAAGAAAAAATTTTATGAATTCTCAACTCAAAATAATTTGATAATATTCGTGATTTTTCCGTATTTTATTAAGATTTGAACTTTAAATGCTTATAAATAAAAATTGTGACTAAGGATTTTTAATATTTTTCAAATGTCATTGTAATAATATAGTAGGAGTCTTGTATTAAATTTTCAAGCTTTTTTACCCAACAAATAAAGTTTTATTGAAATTCGTAGAAAAAAACTATCAAAATTGGAAACAGAAAATGTTCCTAAACAGATCAAAACAAATTAAAATATTTTAAACATTTTATCATATATAGAAAATGCAAATGTAAACGACCAGTTAAAATTTGTTTTAGAGGTATCTCAAAAACCAAAATCGATTTTGTGGAAAACTGAATTTGCGTAGAAAATCCCTTTTTTTCTTAATTTTTGTTGTTTTTTGTAAATTTTTATAATGGATAAATTAAACAACGCTTAAAAATAGTCAATATTTATTTTATTTTTTTATTGAAAACTATGCATGATTTACACGCTCATTTACACACTAACACGATGAACCTAATAAACTAAATAATAATGGCAATTACCTATAGTACTTGAAATCCTTTCCTACAATATTAATTACATTATAAGTAGAACGTTTTGACGTACAAAGGAAACAACACGTTATGTAAAAAAAGTTTCAGGTATGATAGATATTGGATATTATACTACACATATAAAATAATATAAGAATTATTAAGAAATATGGTAATATTATTATTTATTAGTATAGGACTTTAAGAATAGGAAATGAGTAATAATAATATTTATAGAATAAAATTTCAAATTGATAAATAGAAAAGTACCTAATGGAATAAATCTATAAATTTATTATGTTTTAATAAAGTATAACTTGTGGTACAATATAGAGGTTTAGAGCAAAATAACTTTATCAGGTACTGGAAATTTCCCATGTAGGTTCACTCTTTATGTTTAACTATTTTGTGTTATTGTTTGATTGAACAAAATGTAGTCTGTTGACAGTCACGACTCCAAACCTAACCAATGTGTTAATTGTTACTTATTTGTTAGTGTTACAAACTAATAATCTTTCATCTTGGACCTTGGTGTTAATTTTTAGGAATAGAAATGTTTTAATCATATAAAAGTGGTAAAAATTAGAGTTTTGAAGGATATACTTATATAAACTTAAGCACAATGCCACAGTGGTGAACGTTATTTAAAAATAAATTACTCATAATATATATCTGAAATTATAGTAAAGGTTTTAAATCTATTAATACTTTTTGAATTGTTCTTTTTATCGTTTTTTTTTCGTGTTCTTTATTTCCTTGGTCGTTTTTACTGATTACCAAAAAGGCAAAAAATATATAATATAGCGGTGGCACGACCGTGTATTGTGTATCTACAAATACAGTATAATATCATCTCGAAACACTGAAGCAGGAGTTGAGAAAATGTTGGTGTTTTCATTCAAACGGGATGACTAATTATCTATTGAATCAAATGAATGCTTAGGTAATATAAAAAAGAAACTGTGCAGATAATTCTTTTGCAAAAAATATTTTACATTGTGCGATTCGGTATGCAATTTAATATCTACCTAATAAGTAATAAATAATAACTTATTTAGTATAATTCAATAGTTTCAATAATATTCTGTAAAACTATACTTATATAATATATTATAAAATAGGTCGAAAATTAGTCGAAATGAGAATTATTTTACGGATCAAAAACAAAAACCAAGTATCAACTAGATTAAATGTTTACACGTACTTCCGATCGTGCCACCACCACAGGAAAACAATAAACAACGGACACAAACGATTATTTTGTCATGATTTTATAACTATGTATAGTAATATCATTGATTATAATGGTATTTATAATCAATGGCTCGATCATTCATCGAAAAACCGTTCATGCTCCGGTGTTTCGGAAAACAGCCAATAGATGGCGTTCGCGAGCACGGTTGTTTAGCCAACTCGTTTAGACGCCGGTCGCCAAGCGTTTCAGCCGCGCCACTATCACAAGTTTTCGCGGTCGACTGTCGCACTGATGTCAAAAGTTTACACCGGTCCGGACGCGCACAGACACCACCGAAGCTCTCTAACCAGGAAAACGGTATTGTGTGAACACCAGCCCACTGCACAGCGTCGTGACCGGGCCGATTGTATATAAGGAACCAAACACCAGATAAACGACAACTCCGGTTCCCTTTTAAATCGTAAAAATCTTTCGCCTTTTACTAAAGATTTCCGTGGAGGGGAGCATTCCAAGGAGTCTAGTAATTTAATTTTTATAAGTGCCTGACCTTTTCTGGTCGGGCTTCTTAAGCGTCATTGCAATTTTAATAATTTACATATTCTGAACCATTTCTGACGGTATACATTTATATAGGTATATATATCACAACATTTTGTCATGGGTATATAATATATTATATATATTATGTCGTAATGCTTATTGTTAGCGACGTGTACACAGTATAGCCCTCAAAAAGTAAATTTTATATCTACAATATACGCGCTCGCCGCTCACTGTAATATTTGCATAAAAACAAATTAAAAGAATGTGTCAAATACTCAAATATCAATTGTCAATAGAGTTATTTATTTAACTATTAAAAACATTGTATTATATTGATAATATCGCAAATTTTTTTAAAACGTTTAATAATACATTTAAACAAGTTAGGAAAGCTCATTTTCGAGCTTTTTAAAATTCCCGATATCTAAACGTATTTTAATACAAATCAATTAACTATAATTTTAAGAACCTACAATTTAAAAAGAATTTGGTGATAAATAAATTAATATCGTAATATCAACAATTGTAACTATGTACTTTTATAATTAACGGACACAAAGGGGATAAAGGTGTTCTAAATTTGTGTTATACATAAACGAAAAACATAACTTAGATAAAAGCGGGTAAGTGGATGTCGCTCTGCTGTACAGTAAGATACAAGTGGGTCAATGTATAATGGATTGTATTAAACTTGAATTCAATGATAATATAATGTACCTAACATTGTATAAGAAAAACGATTCTGAGCGGAGACGGTTTGTCAGTCTGAATATTTTATATTGTAATTATTTGTTATAGCATGTAAGTTGAATTAATATTATAATATCATAATTTGTTATTCGTTTCTATGATAATTGGTGATAAACAAAGCGTTAGAGATTAAAATCCCGTTTTTAGCGGTTTTTCGTAATTTGTCGGTGGTTTTTCCCTTGGCATTAAACTCTCTAAAGACCTCTCTAAAGTACCATCTTGATCCAATTTGCTAAAAGGTTAGGTCATTTACCTGATAATAATATAATGTATCTATTATATATTTATAATTTATATATATATGAATATGGTTATAATATATATCTATTATCTATTAACAAATCTATTATCAGGTCTACGGATAAGATACTATATGTTTAAACTTTAAATCGAAGCACTCCTTCTAGTATACATTTTGTTTACAGGATAAAAAAAAATAAAACCATTGAAAATCATAATATTGCAATGAGTATCTATTATCTTTATCGTTCTTTTTCTTCGTGTTCTTTATTTCCTTGGTCGTTTTTACTGATTACCAAAAAGGCAAAAATATAAATTATAGCGGTGGCACGACAGTGTATTGTGTATCTACAAATACGGTATAATTTTATCTTGAAACACTGAAGCAGGAGTTGAGAAAATGTTGGTGTTTTCATTCAAACAGGATGATTAATTATCTATTGAATCAAATTAATGCTTAGGGAATGTAAAAAAGAAACTGTGCAGATAATTCTTTTGTAAAAAATCATTTTTATTGTGCGATTCGGTATGAAATTATCAAAAGAGACGTGCAAACTATTTAAGGCACCCGGTGTCAACATAATTTTGTAAACAAAAATACGCTCTACGGGAATAATGATCTTACTCTGTAAATCAACCAAGTTTGATAAATTTTGAATTTCGAATTTCTAAATTTAGTATAACTATGATCACTTATATTATGTAGGCCATTCCCGGTGGTAGTGCAATACCGGGTCAACCCGAGGTAGAGCAGGAGCGAGCCCCAAAATCTCCACCAATTTTCAAAAATTTATGTGATAATATTGAATATATGAATGATATCCGATTTGATCATAGATGAAATATAATTTAGTATATTTAATCTATGATACGATACACAACATCACTGAGGTATCTTAAAGATAAACGCAATTTTAAGACGATAGCAGTTTCAAATTTGAGCGTGTTCGAAAAAGCAAAATTTTCAATTTTCAAAAAATCGCATTTAGAAAAACGGTTGTATACGTCAATAATTTGATGTTTTAGACCTCGTCTGTCATCAATAAATTCATTAAAAAAATATGATTTAATAGATTAATCGTCAACAATCCGATCAAACAAATGGTACAACTCAATAGCGCCATCTAACATCATTGAAAAACGGACGTACACGCCGAATATTAATTTTGATTGTGCGTAATGCGACGTTGTGCCGTGAGATACGGCGGCACTTTGACTTTTGTGTATCGATAGCGCCCTCTCGTAGCCAGGCAATCGTCCTATGTCTGTACAATTTATTTGTCGGAATGTTGAAGACGGACATTTTGTATCGCATATCATTGTACATTTTATCAGATACAATTTTTCAATTTACTTTTTCAAACCCGATTCTCCTGGAATAGAATATTATAATTTATTATGCACAGATTTACATGGAATTTTTGTAATTTTTCAACGAAATATATTATAATATTGGACAGGCGTGGAATATGGAACCACGAGGAGGGGTTTTTACGCCCCTCACCAAATTCCTAAAAATAGGTTTGTATTATGGTGTAATATGTTTATATGTATATTACTTGAAATCGAAGCATTCCTTCTAGTATAAATTTTGTATACAGGATAAAAAAAAAATTTAAAAAAATAAACACTATTGTAAAATCATAATATTGCAATGAGTATCTATTTCCCGATTTATTTTATATCAAAATGGATTTTACAAATATATTTTTACAAAAATACTTTTAATATCTAGGTCCTAAGTATTATGACCTATGAAAATATTCAAAACACATTTGGTGAAATTTTCGAATATTTTTATAAAAGCTATGAAAAATAATTTTTATCTTCCCTTTTTTGAAAGGACTGAATGGACTGACCTCAACCTCTTTACGTTAGATATAGGAATAGTTGGTTCGTCTAGCTAACCAGCGCGCGGCGGTAAAAGTAAATTATCACACATGATTGTTGACCAACTGTACTTAAGAGGCCGTCCTGGTAGCAAAATTCGGCCGTAAAAACATGCTTTCGTACTTCAAGTTTTCCTCAGCTCTCATTAGTCGTAGAAACATAATTTTTGCACCAAAATAAACGTGAGAAGTTCTTCTAGATTTTGTCGTTCCAGATTTTCGAATTTTTAATTTAAACCGATTATATTTGCATTTGAAATTTAACAAAATTTTTAAATTTTTAAAAAATCTTTTAAAATTCACAAAAAAAGATATCAAAAATCTGGAACGACAAAATCTATAAGAACTTCTCACGTTTATATTGGTGCAAAAATTATGTTTCTACGACTACCCAAAGCTGAGAAAAACTTGAAGTACGAAAGCATGTTTTCGGCGGAAAAATTATAAATTTACGGCCGGCATGTGGTGCGCTCTGCTGACTTTAGCGGCAGCGTTCAGGAATAGTGTTCATACCACCGCCCCCGAGCGGCTGTATCCATACCGCACCATAGGTCAACTAGTTTTCATATCGCGACCGACTCGTCGTTTATAAATAGTCGGTTCGAACACAATAATGTTGATTACAGAATTGTTGTTTATTATTTTCATTATACCCATATCGAAGTTTATATTTCGTATAATAGTATTCTGCTCACCGTATTTTACACTAATTAAAAATCTTTCGTCATAAAATTGTTATAAATCGTTTAAAAAAATTACGATTTAAATAATTATTTTTTTCATTTTGTAGACAATTTGAAGATAAACTTATTTTTTTTAACGTTGACCAAACAAATATGAAATTTAAATCTGTATAACAAAAAAACCTTACATACATGCAATTAAATAAAAAGCTGTTGAATAAAATTACCAGAGTAATTAATAATGTACGACGTAATTCGATAACTTATATAAATTATAGCAATTCGTCATTTTAATCCCTAGACCCTAATCATATGAATTATTTTTATAAAGCAGTCAAATACTGTAATTATTTATAATTAGTAAACAGTACATATAATATAACAGATGATTATATTTTATTTATTTATTTATTGATAGTAAATTAATATATAAACGGATTGAACGTAATTCAAAATATGATAAAACAAATTACATTATCACATAATTACAGTTATTAGAGTAGTTTTTCAGACTATTATCATAATTTGATAGTCGGAATTTGTCACAATTACATATTATATAAAGTATGATAGTATATCATTGTATACTAATTATTGTAGTTGACATTTAGAAAAAGTTTCAATTTTTTTTTTCATTGATGTAATTTTGCTTATGCTGTTTTTGCTGTTTTGCTTTTATATTTTCCAAAATATGCTGAGGATCTAAAATGTCGTCTATCAACAGCCTCTTTCCGTACTGGGGATTGACTATTTCTGGAAGTAAGCATTCTGTATAAAATCTGAAAATATAATTGCATATGATTATATAATTACATAAAATTAAATTACTATAATTTAAAAATTAAAGTTCAATTACATTTTTAACTTTTCAATCATTTTGTCTTGCCAGAAAGCATCATCGAAAGTAATTATTTGTATTTCTATCCAACTTGCCGAATAAACGACGAAATAACAAAAATTTCGTTTTGAAATTCGCATTTGTCCCTGAACTTGATAATAGTAACTATGATCCACTTTTAATTCCATTTTACCGTTTTCACTGAGACGACAGAATGATAACTGAAATTAAATATTATAATTAGAACATTTGGAGCGATAAATGTATTGATTTATAACGAAGTGTGTTTTTTTTAATTTATTGTGTCTATCCACATAATAAATAATCGTAATAATGCTTTGATTTTCAAATACGAAAATTCTTGATAGTTTTCAAAAGTTTCGTGAAAAACAGAAAAAAATTTAATAAAAATTGGACTTTTTACACCATGGTAAATCCATGGTATATTTATTAATCTATTAGCATTATCTATACACTATGACATTTTCATATTATCTTGACACTTTTGAAGCTACTCATAGGTATAAGAAAATTTAATTCGTATTATTTTGTTTTTAAATTATTGGAGATGTGTAATTAAAAAAAATAGTTGAGCGTAAATTCTTAATAATATTTTATGAGTTTCTGGAGTTCAAATTTTGACAAATTAATTTCCTATATTAAACTTATAAAATACTCAATTAGCTATAAGAAATGAAAATTTAAAACAAGGTTTCTCATAATTAGTTTATATTGTTAGTCTGTAAGAAATAAGTTTAAAAATTACATACAGTAGATATATATATTTTTTTTTATAATTATTTTAAACGAAATTACTAATTATATATTATAACGGAGAATAACGGTTTTCTTAAATTCATTTACGTGGAAATCTGAAACTTTTAAGTATAATATCAAGTTAAATGTTATCAGAGAATCATTTTTTGTTCACATAATACACTTACTTTTTTACTGTCTATAGCTTCTAAAAATGTTTTAGTGTCTTTTACTCCAAATGGACATTTAATTTCAACTATAAAATCATCATTGACAAGACCGTCTATAAAATATAAAAAAATAAATTAGTAATATTTATTGAATTAGTGATATAGGTAATATAGTTTACCAGGAGAAGCTGCTAAATAAGGAAAATCTTCATCAATAATAAGTCCACATTGATTCACTTTACAATTTAATTTTTTTTCCAAAGCGACGATAGCTTGTTGTTCGGTGGCTTTACCATAATCTGTTGCTTTCGAAGAAAATGTTCTATATATTATACTATAAACAGTATTTTTGCATGACGTAGTTGGCCGAAGTTTACAAACGCAGCCAAAATTTGACGCCGTGAGCCGATTTCTGCGTTCAATGTGCCAAATTTGAGAGTTTGCTTGTTCCCTTGTTTGTTCTTCAATGGCTAACCGTTCACGTCTGTCCAACTTCAATGCATTTATAAAATTTTCTTTTGTTTTTTCTAATACTTCCTTTGAAATATTATCGTCCGGTAATGGTTCAGCTAAACCATAATGTTGATCCGGGCCTTTATTACACCTTTTTTTCTAGATTTCCGGAGAAAAGAAGTTTTTTAGATTTTGGTTGGCATCTTTTTTTTTCACTAGTTTTAAGGAATTTTTTTCCTATTTCTCCTATAGAAAAAATATGCATTTTGTGTAAATATTTCGTATAAATAACATTATAACAATATAACAATATCTTATACCTACCCAATACGTATAATAAATGTAATTAATAATACCATTATTATTATGTTAGGTAGATTATATGATTATTTCACTTTTAATAAAATTATTTATGTTTTATTCAAATACTTGTTTTGGTTGCGTATTCCAAATAGGCACCTCATTCGTGAACTCAGATTTTTTTTATTTGATGGCTTCCTTGATTTATAAATTTTTTTATTTTCTGATGGATCCATTTTACGTTAAAAAATACGAGTACGTAATAAAACAAAAGTTTAGTGAAAAAAATTAAGTTTAAAATACGACGAAATAATAATATTATAACGCATGCAGTGGCTTATACTTTTCGGTTACAAGCACATGCTAAGATTAATACCAAACTAAAGAAATGTTTGTAATAAAACGACAAACATCATTCTTTACATGGCATACTAATCATTTAATAATTTAGACTTGCGATAACAGCAACTAATTATTATACATAAATTAAATGTGTACTCTGTTCTTTCATCATACTGGAAACATGACATATTATATTATTGACATTTATTTATGATGCGATTGCCAACGAACAGCATTTAATTTTTATTTACAATGATTATACGAATATGTTTAGTTTGTACAGATTATTTTTTTAAAAATGCACATTATGAACCCATAAGTTTAGTTATCTGTAAAACATTAGGTTATTACAGCAATCAGGTAATATGCCCAAATTAAATTCATAATTTCAGTGATTCAAGCAATTATCATAAAAAATATTAATACGACGTCGTTAGACTACATTGAATCATTTTCAATAATATTATAATATAAAATGATGTAACGTATTAGTGTTAAATATCGTTTGATACTATAAATTATCATTTCAATAAATATTTAATTATACATGATGATATATAAATATGACTGCAGCAGTTCTTAGTGTCGTTAGTGTTCTTTCAAAATTTGAGCTCAACATTGAATCCACGTCGTTTTATAATAAAAACAAACAGAAACACTAAAAATAAGGTAAGATATTTTATACTTGTATTATAATGCAGTGGCTATTTTTTCTGATTTTGTGTAGTGCACATTTTAGATTCTGATCGGAGCGATAAATGTATTGATTTTACAATGTTGTGTTTTTTTTTTTGTGTGTGTGTACACGATAAGTTGTCGAAATAATGCTTCTATTTTCAAACTCAGTAGCTTTTCTGGTTGGAAAGTGAATCTATTTGATGCATTGGGGATTTTTTGAATTCAAAAGCACCAAGAAAAACCAAAAAAAAAAATTAAGGAAAAACGGGAATTTTTACGCAAAATCAATTTTTTAAAAATCGATTTTAGATATTGTAACTCTAAAACAAATTATCGTAAAAACATGAAATTTTCACAAAATGTTTATAGTAACATCTTTTATAAATGATACAATTTTCAAAACTTTTAAAGTTATTTATAGACATTTAAAATTTTCAATCTTTTTAGTTTTTTTTTCTATAAATGACAATACATTTTTATTCGTTGGTAAAAAAGCATCAAAATTTAATACATGGCTTCTAATATATTGTCACAACAGTAGTTAAAAAATATTAAAAATACATAGTCACAATTTTTTTTTTAATAAGCATTGAAAGTTCGAATTTTGACAAAATACGTAAAAATCACGTAAATTTGCAATTTATTTTGAGTTAGAAATTCATGAAATATTTTCTTTTTAAATCTAAGGTTTGAAAATTCTAAACAAGATTCTTCATGAGTTTGTCTTTGTACTTTTATCAAATAAAAAATGTCTACTGGAAAGTCAAATTAAATTTTTATGAGCATTTGAATTACAATATTAGATATTCACTCAATTTCTGTTGTACCGATATTCTTATTTTTATGTTATAACAGGCATGTTTTTTTTTATAACCATTTAAAGTTCAAATTTTGACAAAATTTATTTAATTGAAAATTTACAAATTCTTTAGTTGTTAAAAATTTATGAAGTATTTAACTTTTATAGCTAAGCGTTGAAAATTTGAAACAAGGTTCCACGTAACATAATAATTATAATTAATTATTAATCTAATTTGATTAATTTGGAATTTATTTTATAGGTACCTATTTTTTTTAAAAATAATAACAATAAAATTAATATTGTATAAAATATCCTAGACTGTCAACTTGTCTCCGATCAGAATCGTTTTTGGTATACAATGATATTATATTATTGAATTCAAATTTAATACCATCCATTACAGTAACCCATTTGTAACATACTGTACAGCAGAGCGACATCCACTTACTTACCCGCTTTTTTTTAATTAGAATTTGTAATTCCCCTTCAAATAACAAAAAACACATTACAATTTTCATAACTCGAAATTTGTAGTAAGTCAAATTATTTTTTTTTCCCGTGAGCTTTAAGTTACCGAGAGTACATTGTAATAGCATTTTCTATACATGATAAAATTTTCAAAATATTTTTATTTGTTTTAACTCGATTATTCTCGATAATATATAATAATTATAATTTTTATCAAAATTCTAACTTCAGACGCTCGTGAAGCTCATTCTGAATTTTATGAAATTTGAAATTAATATTTGTTATGTTTTTCAATAAAATAAATTCACAGCCCTGGTTATAACATTTTTTTTATACTTTGAATATTTATTACTTAAAATTGTGTATAATAATCATATTCTGTTATTATTATTTAGGTAATCAGTCAATATGTATTTTAACCAAGTACTATTTGTAGTCATTGCAAACATCATAAATTTCACTCTCGGATTTATTGCGTACGATTGTGGAGGGTCGAATCTAAATATCACTTCATTTGACAGCCTGGAAGTAGAAAAATGTGATATTCCAATACCAACAGAAACGCAACAGATACAACGAATACAATTATTACAAAAAATTGAAACATATCCAGTTATTTTTAAATCGTGTTTAATATCTGTGGATTATTTTATAACGAGATGCTCGGCGTTTGAAGATGCGCAAGTGGTGGAGGGCGGATACTTTTCTGACATTATCGAACTAGGAAGTGCTCGATGTTCAGAGGTTCATCAGAAACAATCCTATACTTTTCCACTAAGAAGTGTAGTTACAGACTTAAAAATCAACGAAACAACATATGTTTCAAATACAATGGTAGGGTCACTAGATAAGTATGGCAATTGTAAAGGCGAACATTTTAAATCAAATAAAGGGGAATGGGAAAACGTCGTTGTCCAAGCAAAATTTAAAATATTGTTATCTGAAGGTATGGCAACAGCGAACACCAAAGATAACATTCTTATACTTCCAACAGGTACAAAACTTAAATTATCAGATAATTACGGCATTGATGCTTTTAAAGGTGAAACCATCTGGTCAAACAATAACATGAACTGCGAAGAACACGATTTCAGTGTCCTATATGATGGACCAGCGTCATTAGTTACGTCAAATACTATTGATGAAATTTCAAAGACATACACTTATATCGTGGAGACTGACAAAATAGTCTTTGCTTTAAAAAAAGTCAAAAAAACGTTTGCCTGCACAGGAATTCCAGTTATTCAGACTGAACATATGCAGTTATTAATTTTAACAGAACCTACATTTTTAAATTATTTTACACGAACAACTATAACTACTCAAAACACTGATTTGTTAGCCTACATAAATACAAAATTTGTTTATGTCGAAAATTTCTTTAAATCAACAATTACATCGTTGTATAACGATATAATACTAAAACAATGTGAGCTAGAAAGAAAATTACTAGAGCAACGACTCACATTAGCGTCTTCTAGTCTTTCGGAGTTTGCGTATTTAATGGGCGGTGGACCAGGGTTTACGGCAATAAAAGTCAGTGAAATTATTTACTTGATAAAATGCAAAAAAGTTAACGTAGAAATATCACAAAAAAATAATTGTTTTAATGAACTGCCGGTGTTATACAATAACAAAACATTATTTATGGCTCCCAAAACACATATTTTACAAAAATTTGGAACACAGGTAGACTGCAATGTACTTCTACCACCTGCATTCGAATTGGGCGGTGATTGGTTTGCCATTCTACCAAATATACAGGAAATTAAGAAACCACAAAAGCTTAAGCCAGCTACGTCCTGGACATGGTCGTACAAAAATCCGGATTTCCTAATGAATGCCGGTATATATACACAGGACACAATGAAAGCTTTTCAACAGCATATATTGTTCCCGCAAGAAGTGAAAGCTGCTACGAATAATATAATCAGACAATCTATGGGATATGATACGACTAACCAAGGTCTGCAATTCAAATATTTGATAGACGAAAACACGATCGGGAAAATGGTAGAAGATAAGTTATTTAAATTGTGGGGTTGGTTTACGACAGTTGGAACTTTTGTGTCTGGGCTAATGGGAATATTCTTTGTTGTAAAATTAATATTAACAATTGTTGACACAGGTATTAATATTACTTTTTTATATCAAACCTTTGGGTGGAGTACAAAACTTCTGGCAGGATTATTTTCTAGCATTACCCATAATTTAATACTCCGGTCTCATAAGCATAAATTCATGAAAAACCAAGAGTTTGATGAAGACTCTTTGGAAAGAAAAAATGTTCAGCGTTATACTAATAAAACCAATATTTACCCAAATATTCCGTTTGAAATGGTTTAAAATCACTAAAATTAAAAAATTAAAAAATATTTGTACCCATTTTTATTTAAAAAATAAGTTATGAAAATATTTGTATCATATGTATTTAATAATATATTAAATTATTTATTTTGTATACAAATTAATTTTTATGAGTGTAAATATTGTTACGGATGATTTTTTTTATTACAACGTAAAATAAATACGTAAAATGTTAATTGCATAATTTGTATTATGCAATTTTGTATTATATTTTATTTTATTATTATATATATATATATATATAACTATGCCCTTTTTACATAGATAATATCATGTAAATATTATGACATTTCATAAAATAAAAGCATAGGCGAATTATAATATTATAGTATTATAATATTATAATATTATAGTTCGTCAGTTATCCATTATCTATGAACACTAGCATTAATTTAAGTGGTCAATTATAATAAATTGTCATTAATCCAAATGTTGTGTTTCAATTATTTGTTATATATCAGTACATGTGTTCTGTACATTTGAAGATACATACATAATTTAATTTTAATTTATATACATTATATGAACAATGAACATGTTTAGTTTATACAGATTATTTTTTTACATATGTACTGCAAATTGCAATAATATAAATAATTATAGTTATAATTAAAGGTATTTATTTACTAAATATTATGTGCAACAATCAACTTTATATTTTATGTAGGTATTATGTTTAAAATTAAAATAAGTAAATAACATCAATATTTACTAATCAAAACTATTTAAAATGTTGCTAAATGCTAATATTTATTTAGGAGATTAAATTATCGTACAAAAATTGCTTCATGTCACTTATAAGTTACAACGTAAAATACGCAACACTTTTACTAAAAAATCTATTTAATCGTAATGACAAATTAATATTTTACATGTATTTTAAAAAAGTAATTGGGTTAGAAATATAAATCGAGTTATGGTGTATAATAATTTGTATGCTTAATTTATTGGTTAAAATTTCTAAGTAAACAGGAGCTTTAATTAATAAATAGGGCGCGGCTCGTGATTTAGCAGCCACGTTTCACGCGCCAGTATACATATAAGAAATGCACGGGTGACAATTTATGCTACGACTCCAAACAACCTGAACGACGGTCTGTGTAATAATAATGTACCTCTCCCGCGTCACTACGCGCGGACCGCGTCGCGTAGACTATGGGCGTGGTTACAGACTGCCGCGACGGCGGCGATACGGCGCACAACGCCATCTCTTGAGCGTTGTATGTTTTTCACTTTTACCAGGATGGCCTCTTAACGCAAATCTGGAACATCACACTGACCGTTATGATACTATTTAATATTAGCGTAAATACTAAATACTAAATAAGAACTACTGTGATTACTGATTTGTAAATAAATAATTAATTTTGCAATAAAAATGCGTGCGAATATACGTACTTACGTACCAGGTTTGTTATTTTTGTTCAGTTTCGGACAAATGATTGCGACGGCGACAGGTCATAACGATTACCGCATATATTTCTGTTACATGTATTCTCATCGTCCGCTGTCGCAATGTTTCTGTAACTTTTCCACAATGTTACATATTAAGAACCAACTGGGTAAAAAACAAATTGTTACGCAACGCGTATAGTATAGGTATAGAGTGTTGCAATTATAAATTCTGTTTTGTGTGCAACTCGTGCAAGGAATTATTTTGAGGCCCCAAATTAATATTATAAACTATAATTGTTATTTTTAAAATATAATAAGGAAGTTAAAGTTACTTACTTTACTAGTTATTACTTTTCATTATTCATCCCAACAAATCAATAGCAACGTTACCTACTCTACTATAATTAATGTAAAATTTAAATAACTGAATAAATAGGTCATACGACTTTTTTCTAAAAAAATTGGTGTTATTGCTAAAAAGTAACTAATTTTTATATTAATATTTTGGAAGGTTGGTTTAATATTGTTGTCGAAAACATTGCATCGATTAATTAATATTTAATTATTATAGTAGTCTATATTTCTATCATATTGTACCTATTATTGTTAATAATTTTTGCGTCAAAACCACATTACGTAGAACAACGTGAATAAGTTCATGGTACAAATAAGTAATAATTTAAATTTTAAAAATTTCATACCGTAATATAGTAAAAATTTATAATTTTATAAGTCTTCACGAATAATGTTGTTGAATTACAACGAAATAATACTATGATCGTTATTCATCGTTTCAATATATAATTTTATTCAAATTTGAACTTAAAATATCTATAACAAAATAGGTACTGTGTTAATATATTTTTCTAGAGTTTTGGGTTACTATATTAATAACTTATGAGAATCGTTGTTATAAACTTTCAATTCTTAGTTAAGGAAATTCAGCATTTTGTAAATTTGTAACTACTAAATAATTTGAAAATATTTGTGATTTAGATGAATTTTGGTCAAAACTCAACTTTAAAGTTTCAATGCTAATAAAAAATCATGCTTCCCTTTGTATTCATATACTTAATACTTTTACTAACATTAGAATAACTTATTACGAACATTTTATTAAATGTTTAAGCTGTTTTACACAGTGAAACATTTTATTTATAATTATAGAAAAAAACTAAAAAATTTTAAAATTTTAAATGTCTATAAATAGCTCAATATTTTTAATACCATATCGCATGTAATAGAATGTATAGAAAAAACTAATATAAATATTTATTGAAAATTTCAAGTATCAACGTTGTTATTCGTTTTTGAATTACAACAAAATAAGAAAATCGTTCCATGAAAAATCATTAATTTACGGATGAATATCTAATGTCGAAAAAATATAACTTCAAATGCTCATGAAAAATTAATTTGACTTTTCGGTAGGTATACTTTTTTTTGCTAAAGGTAAAACGAATGCGGAATCTTGTATTAAATTATCAAATCTTAGACATAAAAATTAAATTTTAAAAAGAAAAGGTTCACCGGAAAGTCCCGCTATAGCCATGAGATATTTTCGATTTTTATTAATTTTTTTTTTAACTATTAAATTTAGTTATTTATAAGTATTCTAGTTTTCCAATTTTTTTGTTTTTTAAAAAAAATTTTACCGGGAAGTAACGATTTTTATTGCCATAAGACACATGTATTTTTTTCTTAACTATTGAATTTCATTATCTATACAAATATTCTCGACTGACACAACCACTCAGAATCGTTTTTCGTATACAATGATTTATCATTGAACTCAAATATAACACATCCATTACAACAACATGCTCGACCATTATTGTACGACAGATGTACTCACTTGTTAACCTTTTTGTATTCTCCATTTTATATTATTTCATATGGTTCTTATTGTAGTGTAATTTCGTTTTGTTTTCTGTTATATTTAACGTTTTCAGAAACTTTTTTAATATCTACAAATAAGTATAATATTATAACACTGATAACTTTTAGTACAATAGTAACTAAACCTATTAATTATTATTGTGGTACTACCTACTACTATTCTTTTTATCATTATGACTTATTATGTTATATTCCTTCACATAATATCCACTCAAACAGTAACCACCACAAGACATACATATTAATATATTTTACAACATACAATTTTTAAAAAAATACGATAAATGCTAATGAAATCATAAAAAATAAACAAACATTTACCAAAGCAAAAAATAAATTGTTACCTACGTCATATTGTTGCTGTAGCACTGTCGTGGCGACGTTGTATTTGTAATCTGTTCCATTGTCTCCGAGATCTATAATTATTATTATAATGTTTAGTTAATAAATTTTAATGAGGTTTAACCAAACTAGTTTCAGCTGTTTAAAATAGATATTTACTTATATCACGGATACGAGATATTATATCTGATTATAATATTTTATAGTTACACAACAAACCTTTTATCAACAATTTTTCAATAATTTAGGTAATACTTATTTTTAAAAGCGATCATATTTTAAATTTATAAAAAAAATTCTCTGAAAAAAACAATATGAATGAATACCAACGAGTGGAAATGATGGAAGATAAACGATGGACAAATATTTTGAAATGTGACATTATGGAAAATATTACGAAATTGGGAGATGCAGAGCAACATGATCGTTTTGCAGAAATGGATGTCAATTTGGTAAATGAAAATATTAATCTTCAAGACATGAAAAAAAATATTGGAAAATATTATGAACAATTTAAAGTGGTAAATGGAGATTTTAAAGATATAATTTTATCAGGTGCTGGAAGTAAGAGTTTGTTGGAAAGATACAGACATTTACATCCAGATAAAATAAAATTGAGCATGAATAATTCTATACACACAATAACTAATGCCTCAAATGCACGAGTTAGACGATTTAAAATAGCATTAAAAAAATTGGAGGATATACATAGACACCCGAATCCAAAGAAAGGTAAACAGAAACATATCAAAAGACACAAAATGGAAGCAACAATGGGAAAAATTGTAAACAAAGTTAAGAGAATTGCACTGGTCGACTCGACCAAAAGAACGACCAAAAATATGGTCGATGGTGTTAAACAAAATTTAATCAAGTATGATACAGTAATAGAACAATTACAAAACGACGCTAAATCAATGGCCGTGATCATTATGAAAGAAATTGAAACTGGTACAAACTTTAACCAAGACTCAGTGAATTATGTTAAAAGTTATTTTGCCGAGAAGGATGCAGAAGAAAAATCTATCAATACAAACACGTCTTACCTAGACAAAATAAATGCAATAATGGATTCAATGGAACGCAGTAGGTAAATTATATAATATTTTTATTTAAAGTTTACAAAATAGTGTACCCAAGATTTTAAAATAAACTGCAATCCGTAATTATACGAATGTAAATATGTATACATTATTACAATATTCCTACAGTTGAATACAATTTAGTTATTTATGAAATATCATTTGAAAAACGAATTAATTTTTTAATCATTAATTAAATACGTATTCACTTATTGCTATCAAATAAATAAAGTCTCTAAATTTGTTATTTAATTTAGAAAGTCATTAATGCAAGAAAAACCGGCCACAAAAACTGAAAAAAGATTTTATTCAGAACTTCCGTGGACAATTGATACAACTACCGAAGCTGATACTACTATTGCTGAAAATGATAAAAATAAAGAAACAAAAAATAATAACAATAATTGGTGTAGTAATATTTCACAATTTGGAATAATGTACTACGTCCATCCAGATGACAAAACTAAATTTTTGAACAATTTAAAAAATGATATAAACGTTTCATCTATAGACTATAAGTTTCCTGAAAATATCTTTAATTATGTAACTCTTAGTGATATTCAACCAACAAACGATGAGTTAGCCGCTGATTACATACTAAATCAATCAGAGTATAATAATATAGACGATTTGGTAAAATATGTTGAGTGTACAAAAAATGATTTAATATACTTAAGCAAGTTGTCAACTTTAAGAACAAGTTTACGGAGTTTATTATTGAAGGAAAGGTTGTATAAAAAAGAGACTATTGATAAATTGAAACTTTTGACTATCAAAGATATTGAATTCACTAAACAAGTGGAGAGTTTCAAAACATTCATTGATGGCCAAAACAAAAAAATGTCTAATCTTGACAAAATGAAAACTCATTATTTGAAATTGTTTAATGATTTGTATTTTTACATGGACAATATTAAAATGATACTTAAAAAACTCGATGTAAGTGTTTCATTGTATTTAAATATTTAAAATATCATATTTAATGTTATCGATATTTTAGGTTTCAATTGACGATTCTAAACAATTCGAATTTATAAAAACTCTTACTTCACAAGAAAATACAATAGATAATGGCACTGAGGAATTAATGAAATCAATAGAAGACATAAAATCTATGATTGTTATAATTAATGGAAAATTTAGGTGGTGTAATTTGATAATTCCGGATGAATTCGATTCCAAACAATTGAATTTTGCTCGTGCGATGTATGTGTATAAAGTTCAAGAATTCATACAGGCAGAATTAACGAAGAAAAAAATTAAATTGTCCCTTTTAATAAAAAAAAATAAAGCGGATGATATGCCAAAAAAATCTGAGTACATCTTAACTAGAGATGATATGAAACGACAAGCCGAACTAATTGTAAAAATGTTTAATGAAAAGGATACGGATAGTTCAAAAAATAAAAGAAAACCAATTTCTTTCAGAAAAAGTTTTATTTAAGTAGTTTGACGAAATTAATTAAAATTTATTATGTTTGGATTAGCAAATAAATAACAATTTTAATCAAAATTCTAGAAATATTAATTTACTAATTAAGTGTTATTCCCCGTTTAAAGTTTAAAACAAAATTGTTCACGTTTCCTTTATTTTTTATCTTCTCTGTGACTGCTCCACTGAAGTGTTTAAATCGAGTTTCATCTACTATCGGTAAGTTAGGTATTATCGTTGGTAAATGTCCATAAAGTCATAACGGTACATATCTATTGGGCATTATTGGCTAATATAGACTTAGTTTTGGGTAAATTACTTTTGAAAATAATAATAAAATTACTTTAGGTATCTACCTACTCGCATTAGTTGTTACATTCAATATTTTTATTTAAATAACATTCGCGTTACTCAACATTAATTTTTCCACATTAGGTTCATTACTTTTTCATTTAAAAAGTAGGGAATTACAAATAACGATACTTTGAATTACAAAATCAGTCCATTACGGTTAACGAATAATAAGAAGTAATATAGTTAGCTAATAAATAATTAAAAAATAATGGTATAATATTAGATATACCTACACTTATAACCTACCGTTATACCTACCTATATTAATTGTATAGATATAACATTGATCTTATATAGGTACCTACTGTAAAATGTTTAAGTATTATTCACGGTATTTGGTGGTTGGCTTTTGCCGATTGGTGAGGTTATGAGTAAACCATAGTTTAAAATAATTACCTACTAATATTATTGACATTTATTACTGATATTAAAAATCAATTTCGTTGCAATAGCGTTAATTTAAATAAAATGTTAAAATAACATTACTTCAACGTTACTGAAAAGATAATTTCGTTACAATAATTTGTAACTTGCGTTACATTATAGTACCCAACACATACCGTCTATACTCATATACTCATATATATAGATTCCATATTATAGATCTCATTGCTTTTAAGTTTTATTTAATAAATAATTATTAAACCGTAGCCTATAGATATTGTTTCATGTTTGTTACAATATATGTTTTTTAACAATGCTAAAAGTACTGTTCAGAGACATAATAAACGCGAACGTCTCTGTCAAATTTTAAACTGTTAACGAACACTAATTGCGTGGCGGTAAATTAAGGTTTTGGGAAAATATGGGTTTAGAGAAAATGTCGTATCAAACAAAATGTTGTTCATGACAAATTCTTATCTGCTTAGAACTTATACAGATAAGAGACAACGAGTGAGCCAGAAACACATTTTTTTACAATATTTTTTGTTACATATTTTCGATATAATTTATTATTTGAGTTGCTAGGTTTTAAGTACACTATAACAATGTTTTTGAACACTATTCGTACATTGTCGTCTACACTTTTCAAAGCATCAAGTGGTCTATCAACCGGCAACCACATTGTGCCAGTAAGTTTACATCAATACATTATATTAATTATTTTTCAATAAACCATATATGTAAATAAATTGAGCTTTGTTTCTATGGACTACTTAGAAAAACGGAAGAAATGTCTACACAAACGTGGTCAAATATAATGAATTGTCAACTAAAGATGAAATGCAACGAGATTCTCCGAAAGATAGGTCGACTGTGATTCCTGCCGAAACAAGTATTGAATATCTAAAAAGTGATGGTATGAAATTATTATTATTTTTCTAGAACAAATCAATATCTCTTATTTACTTATAATTACAACACAGAATTCTATGCGCATGTTTTTCATATTTTGAACCAAGAATTACAGAAAACTGCTTATTAGTACTACCCCAAAGTTTAATGCAGTCTACGATAAACACTAAACAATTAGTTTTTTCTATACAAAAAAGTTATCAAACTTGTGTTTTTATTTATATTAGTTTACATTTGATTTACATTTTTAAGATTTATAATGTTGACTAATGATTTTCCCAAAGAAGGACATTTAAAACCATTATTGTTTCTAATTTATTCTAATTCCAATATATAATAATTGATATCAAATCAATCATTACTTAAAATCAATGCTCTTATATTTCTTTAGATATTATTTATTTTCCAATGATTTAATAATATAAATTGCCTAAGTAGTAGGTCAATAAATGTAGTAAATGTCGGTTTAGTATTACTAGAAAAACTCAATACTGTCTTAAACCTTAAATATTTAATAAAACCATCTTATTTGGATATTAGTACATTTTCGCAGATTCCTATTTAAAAGATTTTTTATAATTATTTTTACTTAAGGCTCTGTCAAACAGAACGCGTTAAAGCAGTAAATGGCTCCTCGGCGTAGTGCTTTCACGCGCGTGAATAACACTGCTTTGTAATAAATTACAAAATTACGTGACATTAAAATAATGCTTTCTGTTTGACAGAGCCTTTAGTAAATTACGGAGAGCTATATAAATCAGGAACCTATTTAACAAGAATAAAATATTTGGAACTGCTTTTTGTACGGAATGTAATTTCCATTGGATGATAATATAATTTAGGAATGAATATAATAATACAGGAACAGTATTTTCTTGAATTGATATTTATTAGAACCGTATAAAGTAGGATAATATAAAAAATAAAATAAATTTCAGGAATTATATCTGTTAAAAATAGTATTAATGAGGACATTAATACTTGGGTATCTAAAAATCGGGTCCAATATTAAATAGGAATATTAATTAACAAGATTAAAATTAAAACAAGATTCTTATGTAATATCGTTCCAAATTTTTGTACTCCATAGTATTATCCTAATAAATACCATTCCTATCTGATAGTGTTCTGGAAATTTATTTTAGTGATTTTTTTCATCCTAGTTTTGTACGATTCCTATAAATATTAATCCAAGAAAATACTATTCCTGTATAGTACCCTTTTTAAATTGTTTAGAAAAATTGTTAATTATATCATTCCAAACAAATATTTTCCAAAAATACTGATTCCTGTGAAATTATTTTTCTGGTTAATATGTAGTTCCGTTAAAAACTGTTATATTTAATGAAATCATCATACATTAATCATGTATTTATGTGTAAATAAAAAACTCTATTCACATGAAAAGTTAGAACAATAGTTTAAAATATTCTTCATATTATTTACTTTATCTATAATAATATATAAAAAAGAAAAATCTATGGAACTACGTAACCCAATCAAAATTACAATTAATAGATAATCATGTCTTAATTTTAGTTGTTTTGGTTTAATTGTTTGTATACTTGTTTACTTGATTATTTTATTTTTAATATACTTATTTCATTTTAATATTATTTACATATTCTATAACTGAACAATAAAATCTAGTACTAAAATTGCATTATACGTATTAACTGTTCTTGCAATGGTCTATTGGAATTTAGTTTATTATATTTTTTTCTTGTTACATTTTAACTTAAAATAATTATAAATAAAGTAGTATAACGTTTTTTATTTATTTATAGCATACAAATCCACTTATGGAAATAATCCTGTTTGGAAAGAATATCGCCGTAATCACAAAGGAAGTATTCCACCAAGAAAAACTAGGAAAATGTGTATTGTGAGTTGTAAATTAAAATTAACACTTATGTTGTTTTTAAAACATGTGTATTATGATCATATATTCATTTCTAGAGATCTGATATGATTGCAACTGGTAATCCATGTCCAGTATGTCGTGACGAATACCTCATACTCGACTACAGAAATGTGGATTTGCTCAAACAATTCATATCTCCTTATTCTGGAAAACTGTTATCCTATAAGTATGTATAATGATTTGTATTTAGATTTTTTTTAAAAAAGCCATTTGATATTATTTTTACAATTTTATTTTTTTAATAATAAAAGTTAAAAAGTGGGTAAGTAGATGTCTCTCTGCTGTACAGTAGGTTACAAGTGGGTCAATGTATAATGGAGTGTATTAAACTTGAATTCAATGATATAATATCATTATATAAGAAAAATAATTCTGAGCGGAGACGGTTTGTCAGTCTGGATATTTTATATTGTTGTTATAGCCTGTAAGTTAAATTGATATTATAATAGTATAACTTTTTTATTTGTTTCTATGGTGATAAATAAAGCTTTAGAAATTAAAATCCCATTTTTAGTGGTTTTTCGTAATTTGTCGACAGTTTTTCCCGTGGCATTAATAACTATTTAGAAAATCGAAAAATGACCTTTCTAAAGTACCATCTTGATCCAATTTGCTAAAAGATGAGATACTCTATGTTAAAATCAAAGTACTCCTTCTGGTAGAAAATGTGTATATAGGATAAAAAAAAAAATAAACACCATTGTAAAACCACTAGATTCCTCGCTCCGCTCAAAATCTAAAAAAATATTATAAATTATTAATATTTATTTTGCTTATTAATTGGGATTAAAGTAAAACATAATAAAATATCATACTCTGTTCCATGAGAGAACATGCAGTGGTCATCTTCTTTTGTGAAATAGTGTATAGTTTAAGTTATTAAAACAAATTATCATATCTGTATATTGAAACTTATGTTATAAAAGTTGTAAATGTACAGTTGTATATTACATTTATGGAATACTTCATTAACATTTTATAGACAAGAGAAAATAAAGTATTAAACACTATTCTTTGATATTTAAAATAGTGGATACATTGATGTATACAGTAGATTACTATATTGGTCTGTAATACCTCTATGTTTAAATCTATTTTGTGTTTATGTTATACAAGTACAAATAAAATATATTTAATCATTATAATTAATTATGATGGGAAATATCTGTTTTCCAAATAATAATGGCTAATTTCTCACCAATTTATGTAATATAATATTTTGTTTTACAGATTAACTGGAATTTGCCAAAAACAACATGAAAATTTGATAGTTGCCGTAAAAAAAGCCAAAGACTGGGGATTCATTAAATTTGATCTTCCAATCAAGCATTACAATTATGATGAATTTAAAAATTCAAATTAGTGTAATGTGGCATACATAAATGATGTAACTGAACTTATACAGAAATATGAGTTGGATTTTTTAGATGCACATTCTTATACTAGTATAACTTGTTTTATTAGTATTAATTATAATATTTTCTTACTATGTTTAAGTTAATTGAATCACATTAAATATGAGATAAATTATGTTTACAATATACACAAATAAGAAATAACTCTGTTACTACAATATTTAAATTTGTGTGAGCAGTCAATCTATAATCAAATAAATACATATAAAATAAAAGGTCTATTAAAATTTAATATTATTTTATACATCTTATAATATTTAATTGTATTTTAAACTTATTAATGATAAATATTAATATAAAAATTACAATATAAATAAATGAATGAATATTTATAATCAATGAAGTTTATTCAAAAGTATTTTGTATGGATTGAATGTTGATATTTAATTTATAAAAACAATATTGTCCATCAGTCATAGTAATATTAATAGTCTCACAAATATGTTTTTAAAAAATGAATATCGAATACAACTTATTTATAAATGTTCATGGTTTTATTTTTGTTAAACTAAAATGTATATTATATATCTTTAATTATGAGAATTATTAATGCATCAATCAGACATTTTTGAAAATGCAATACATAATGTTTTGTATAATGCTTGTATGTATCAATGTTATTGAAGATTATACATTTTATAATAATAATAGGTTTACAATATTTTAATCAAAGTAGTTTAAAATGATATGGTTACTTGAAAAAAAATGATATTATTCTATATTTAAAAATCTTTTTTCCTAGATTTTACTGTGGGAAATTTATAATAATTATTACCATTTTCTTAAATTACCTTAATCAAAATTCACATTTTATTCAACTATAAATATAGTTTGATATTTAAATGATTTAAATTATGATGTCAAAATCTTTATTTTTTTTTTTTGATATTGGAACTACAACAAAAGTTATCCACGCTTGAAAAACACAAAAATAATGGATTTTGAAACAATAAGAACTGTTTACGTATAAGTGATATAAAAAAATAAAAACGATTACTCACAAAAAATGTTCTCAAATATATTTTATATCAATTTAGGATTTTAACTATCACTACAGCCTGAGTGGTTCTATACCGCTCAAAACAGTTTTTGCTATGTTGTACATTTGTAGGACTGAGACAACACATGCGGGTATAGCATACTCTAGTGCTGGGTTGCATAAGCAATTTATTAAATTTAATGGTTCACTAAAAATTTAATGGACCAATCATGGGCAACTAAATCTTGTTTAAGGGACTATTAGCTCACTATTAATTCATTAAATGTTTCGTGCCATCCGGCTTAAATGACTATTATTTTTTCACATGTTTATTAACATAACTTTTTAGAAGAAGTAGAGTAATTTATTAACATTTGAGTTGGTATTTTGTATACAATAATACAATTATAATATACACAATTTACATTTGTTCTGTATCATCAGAATCCTACGGCCTATTACATGGGCATCACTGTTTTCGGCCGATTCCCTTTTCAACCAAAATCGTACCCTTCCCTTTTCGGCCAAAACAAAAAGTTCAATAATAATTAATATTATATACTTTAGATCTATATGTTATACTTATAGAAAATTATTAAATATTTATTATACCTTAGTTGAATTAAAAAATATATAAATAAATAATATGAAATTGTTGTCAATAATTATTAAATATACCTAATAGTAATATATGTATAATATATTAAAAATAAAATATAATTTTGAAAATTATTAAAAGTATATGTTAGAATTCTAATTTAGACTCTATTTCATTTTAGCGTTTTTAATGCTTTTTGTATAGTCGTATAGACATTAAAAATTGTTGACAAATTTATGTATGCTGGTATTTTTGTTAGTAAATTAAATAGTTTGAAAATTGAATAATACAAGACTCATCTGCATAAGTATTTTTTACTGAAAATTAAAAAATTGAATTTAGCAAAAGCCACACATATTTTTTGTGAGTAAAATTAGGCGGTCTATTAGTAAAAGTCTATGGTAATGGCGTTATGGTGTATTGTTCTATGGTAATGCTCAGGTCAGTGGCGTAACTACGGGATGGCACGGCAATGCCTATGACAAAATAAATTGACGAGACAGGTACTGTTATTGAGACAGAAAAAAGTACAAAACAGCCAAAACATACCTATCAAGTTATTAAAAAACAGATGATGTTTATATTAAAACCGCGATGGGTGTATAGAATCAATAATCATTATGCGATAAAAATAACAATCGTAGTACGACTCGTACAACGTACACAATACGCATAAACTAACCACTAATCACTACTAATGGTAATACGATTGTTATTATTATCGCGATATTAATATAGACATCGTCTATCATCTGTTCTCCGGTTTGTCCATTTATACGCCATTTTACATTTGACTGTCGAATCGTCCGGACAACAGGCATAGAACAAGTAAGTTTATCTTTTAAGTGGTCATTTTTGTTATACCGTGTGTTCAAAAAGTTTGGGAACACTTTAATTATTGCTTAGAAATTGTAGTACAGGCATACAAAGGCTATTTTTTTTTTAACTTTTCGGAGTGCACAATATTGTATATAACAATTTGGTTTTATAAAAGAGGGGATGTACAGAACGCAAAGTATAGTTTATTGGTCATAGTTTTATGACAATAATTTAGGTGCGCATTTGTGATTTCGTAGTGCCCAAAGTGTGTCGCGATGCACAGAAAATGGCTGCTACGGCAACAACAAATAACACTAAAGGCCCGGGATATTTTGTTTTAATAACGTGATTGTATCAATTTATTATCCGTGTTCTCATAATAAGATGTTTCCACTGTATTTGATCTCCTAATTTATTATTAATTATTTTATATATTTAAGTTTAACACGTCGAGTGCCACGTAGTGTTTGGCAATTGGCGCGAGTTGCCCGAGTATATCCGCACGAAATCGGTGCCGCAATTACGTCGTCCTCCGGTGCAATGTGTTTGTTTTTTCGCTTAATGCATACCTGAGCCTCAAGTCATGGGTGGGCACCACAGCATAGTGTAGTGGGCACAGATTTTCCGATTTTTATGACGGTTTTTATGACAGCGAGGTATAGTAGCACGTGAGGACACCTATTGGTATCACGGTTTACAGATATAGTAGTATATATCTGTGGATATCTTAAACCGTGGGCAGTAGATAACGTAAATAGTTGATAATAGATGATTTCGTCACAATGATTAAAAACTATTTCAAAATTAAAATATAAATTGTAAATTTAAAGAAATATAAGGTTGTCAGTTGTATTTTGTACCCCTTTTTGTTTTGCACGGATATAAATTGAAAGTTCAGTTTTTATTTTGTATAACCCAGTGCGACCTTGGCACTTGCCAGTATACATTTAGTTTATTCAAAATTAATTATAACTTCTCACTTACCAGGTAAGATCTTGATTCATGGTCGAAAATCATTTATTTGTACCAGTAACTAAAAATTAGGTAGATACCTTAAGTTATAGTTGAAAATAGATTTTATATTATTAGAACCCTTGGACAATCAAAATTGTGAATTATCACTTGATCACTTGTTGCCCGAGATGTGGGAATTTTTTGGTCTTTTAAATGGTTGATGTAGGTATCTATAGTGTTACCTATCATACATACTAAAGACACGGAATTCTGTGCTAAAGTTCCAAATTTTAATTTGGTTTCAGTCAGTGATACTAATACATGTCTACAACACAGAACAGTTTTATTCAAAATCGTCAAAAGATCTAAAGATCAAATAATTTCTAAACATTATTCGTTTATTTTGATTCGTTCAGTCACGACCAGGTACTTATGGCTACATTGCTGTTGTTATCACATAAGTAGTCTTCTACTCTTGTATAAGCAGCTACAAAACTGTTAAAACTGGTAACAATAATATCCGATTGCTTGTATCTTGTGGACTTTTCATAATGATTACTTATATAATTAAACAAGGCGTGTTTTTTGTATTTCATGGCTTTTATTTGCTATGTACAGTAAATTTTTAACAGTTACTTATGTACAATTTGTAAACGGCTGTCAATACACTCAATATAATTCTAGTCTTCTGAAATCTATTTTAAATTATAATCTAAGGTCAATATTTATGGTACCAATACTTGTAGTTATGAAGTGTTCAATGTACAGTAGAACCCCTCTCGTCCGACGCTCCGGTTGATCCAAACATAGTATTATCGATATGAATACTATTTAATTTAAAAATACAATTTGGATTTTCCAATTTATAGTAGATATATAAAATTAATTAAATGTGATTTGCTAAACAAAAATCTATAACTGACTTTTCTTCTAAGTAATGTAAAACATAATACATTTCTAATATAATCTTGTATGTATGTAATATGTAAATAAAAATGTTCTGTATATTCTGATAATCTGACCTTTTTCACGTTCCGACCAGTTCTGAAGGTGACAGATTAAAGAGGTTTTACTGTAGCTTGTTAATACTATATTATTATTATTTTTCATCTCAACTGTTAATTTATCTGTACATTTTAGTTGTAAATTTTTTACCACTTGTTTTATACATATCCAACAACCTTCCAACTAAAATTTATCAAAAAAGCAATCACAAATATATGATTTAAAAATATTTTAGTTGTACATTGTATTTTCTATTTTGTTTTGTCTATTATAGTATGAATGAAATTTTGGAAAATGAAGAATCTACTGTATTGAAATTTGTTCAAGATTTTTTTAATAGCTATGATAAAAACCGTCATATACTCCACACATTGTTCCCAGAAGATGGTACATTTATTGTTCTTGGCAACCGCATGGTAGGCCATTCATCAATTCAACAAGCTATGTTAACAATGGCTACAACAACTCATCAGCTCTTCAGCATTGACATTAATAGTCTCGACATGCAACTGCCAGAAAGAGTATCAATGTATCAAGTACTATGTGCAGGTGAAGTCGAGTTTGGAAGTGATGCACAAATACACGGATTTACTGCTACTCTTTTAGTATATTTTCAGAGGCCCAATATTTTGAATGTTGTATCGTTTGATGAACGATGTCAATGGCCTAAATTGTCCTAGTGTTTAAATAAATAAATGTATAAAATACCAAAAGGAATAAAAATGTTTTTAATTTTATAATATTAGTAATATTACACATTTACAATGGCTATTTTGTTTAATGAAGCAAAAAAATTAATGATTGTTAATTAAAAAAATGTTGAGCATAGAATTATGTATATATGTACAGACAATTCAATTTTTTCCACTACATAATATTATAATATTATAATAATAAATGTTTAATTCGTTTCCATGGGTTTTCAGAGGGCGCCACACGTTAAGCATTTTATAGTATTAGAAAAGACTAGCTGATCCTGTGCACTTTGTTGCCTGGTAATCAATAATTATCATTATTATAGCTTCAAAACACATGGCAACCATTTATAAACAAAAATTTCAATCAGAACTCTCAAAATTCCTGTTTGATCACCTCCCGGGGTTGGTCCTCTCCCTTTTTTAAATTAACCTATCTTCTGCTTAGAGGTCTAATCTATCTATATATACAAAAATAGCTGATCCCATGAAATTTGTTGCCCATCAAAAATACCAATTCTATATGAATTACATATTACCATGGCAACCATTTATGTACAAAACCTTAAATCGGAAATTTCAAAATAATATATAAATGGTTTCCATGGTAATATGGACACACAGACACATACATTAATTTATATTTAATATATATATAGATTAACAAATTGTATGCATTTTATATTTTAAATAATTTTCAAAATTATATTTGCAATAATTTAAAAATATAACTGAATTATTATTTTATTATTTAATTATATATTTGTTTGTTCAACTTAGGTATAATATATATTTAATAACTTTCTATAAGTATAACTTAAAAAGCTTAAGCATATAATATTAATTATTATTGAACTTTTTGTTTTGGCCAAAAAGGGATGTGTACGTTTTTAAAAACAATCTCACCCTACTACATATATGTGTGCCAAATTAATCTCGTTTTGTTGCTTGATGCCTTGATCTATGTATTGCTAACAGGTAACATTGGTAATGGTAAAGTATAATATATTATATAAACATTTTTTTTTTCAATATACAATTAATTTCACACTTCATAGTTAACTGTCTTGTATAATATTATTAACACAAAAATCTATTCATATTCCCCCAATTGGTATTTATCTTGTCACTGATACTCCATGC